>NW_027116175.1:180709-225856 GCF_000696795.3 Halyomorpha halys
CTTATATATATATATTTTGATAACTTTTTTCTTGCCCGTTAATAATATGTGTTTTTATGGATCTTGAGGATCAGTCAATAAGACAACTGTAATAAGAAAAGGCGTTTGGCAACATTATTGTTTGCATAGTCATACCGTACAATGAAAAATATAGTTTTTAGAACAAAGAATTTCTTCAATTTATTATTTAAAAAACACAATGTGCAGAGCATAATTAAAGATGAATAACTATTACAATTTAAACATTACTTATATTTGTCTATTAGAGTGACTTCTACATTGCTGTGATACAACTAAGGCCTGTGGCAGAACTGAATATGGGTGAAATGGAGATAAATGTGGGTTTGTTTTGGTTTTTCCTTTATATAACCGTTCTGTTATTTCTGTTTTTTATTTTGTCTATTTATATTTAGTGTTTTTAATTAATTATGTTTTATGTGTTTATGAGGTTGGATGGAATACATGAATTTAAATTTCACGCAACTGATTTTTTTTTGTTAATACACTGATTTTTATATTTTGATTTTTTTTTTTTGCGCTTGAAGTTATTTTTATGATTTTGTATGATTTTAGGTGTATCCAATTTAAATGTCCTGTTTGTCTGAAATGTGCGGGTGCAGTTTGGTCAGGTTTTGTGGCGGTTTCGTTGTAAAACTAACCCACATTTAATTTTATCCATTTTACCCCTATCCAGTTTTTGCACAAACCTTGAGTATTTGTATTTAGATATGTATTTGTATGTATTAGTATTTAGGTATTTGTATCACAGCATTATAGGATACACTGTCCACTGTAATACATAATGTCCACTGACAATTGCAAGGAATATTTATAGTTATTAATCTCAAATTATACTCTATACATTGTAGTTTATTAATAACTTGATAAATAATTAGTTGAGGAAATTCTTGCGTTCTACTAAACTATTTTTTTTTTCATTGTTGTGCCATGACTATGCAAATAATAAAGTTGAGAAACATCGCCTTAATGTAGTTGTCTTATTCACTAATTTTCAAGATCCACGCTTTCTGGTTGGGATCTTACAATTGTAATTTATGAAAAATTATCTAATATAGAATTAAGAGGTCATAGCCCAACAATAACTTTAACCAAATGTTGCTCGGTTTCATTAAGCCGCTATGTCACACAATTAGTCATCCCAAATGGTTCATCAATTCTGAAAATTTTGGGAGGACAAAAAAAGAAAAACACACCAATATGTTATGGGTTTCCAATACTTCATGTATTAAAAAATGAAAATAATGTTCGAAAGTAGCGAGTGAAAATAAAAGATTTGGGATCTTAGAGGCAGATACTAGAATGCGAGACTTGGCTTAATTCGTCCTTTCAATACGGGAACTATGAAAGCCCTCTCTCGGTTGTATTTTTCCTAAACACTATTGCCTGCGAAATATCTCAACCTTCTTATTTTTGCTCTGCTAAGCATCGATTAAGATAAATATTAGCAAGATTTCATTAAACATCGTGTATTTGTAATGAAATTGACTTCTAAATTTACCATATTTGTTGTTCTGCTATTTATTACTCTGGTTCTTTATTTAATATTCTATCACACTTAACTGTATTTATTAGTCATTAGTTTCGTATCCACATATATTTATACTTCCTTTAAGTTGTTATTTCTATTACAATTTTTTTAAACATATTTTCTTACTTTCTTTATATATTTATTCTAATGTTCTGTCACTTTTTACAGTGTTTTTTCTTGTTTTCATTTAGCTCCGCAAAGTAGGGTGAAACTTTGGTTAACATTAAATAGTTTTTTCTACTATTTTGTGCCTTCATTGAGCGCTACCCAGACTATTTTCCTACAATCTACTTCATATGGGCAAATTTCTTCTTCCAGTATAAATTAAAGAGGCAAAAAAAAAAAATTAATTAAATTAAAATTGACATTCATACAATTTTTAAAAATTCAAAATTTAGGTAAAAGTAAAATCGCAATGTTGTGCTGTAAAAATTCAAAACCTGCAAATTTGTAGAAAAAAAATTTACAATTTTGTGTAATATAAAATTAGCATTTTTTCGTTATCTTTTCCATAATTCGTATATCCGTCTAGGTTAGGTGGAATTCGAAGCTAGGGAACACAACATTCTATTACAAAATCCGGTCTTTAGTTATAACCTTTAACACTTTTTTATTTTACTTGTTTTACTGAGTCAATCGGTTTCTGAGGACAGAACTGTTGAGGTTTACTGATTGAGCCTACACAACGGTGGGGAAGAAACCGGATGATGCTGGGCCTGCGTGATGCTGAGGATCACGCAAGGATAGTTGCGGAAATAGGGAATGCGTTCTTGGCCATTTCTGTTTTATGTTTGGGGTCCTCCGTTTAGCCCTTCGCCCATCTCTTCCTTCTATTTTTCTTTACAGTAAATTTTTTATTGCTCAACTATAACAGCGGGAATAGATTGTTCAATTCTATCTTTAAAAAGAAAAGAAAATATTTATGTCTTCAGTATGTGTTATTGTATTTTCATAGCACATAATACAATAGAGTAATACGTGGTTTTATTGGAGGACATTTATTGTATTCGTAAATTTTGTAAGGATCATTTATATAGAGTGAGTATATATATTTATATACATGTTTATGTATTTTGAGATCGTAGATAACAAGACAGTATGGAATCCTTATTTCATGGAATAATTTCTATTCGGTAGGCATCAAAAGATTTGTCTGGTTTATTTTAAATAGAGTATTTATTTTCGTAAATAAAGAAATAATAGATAATATTCAATGTAGAACTGCAACAAGGCCCCACCATCAGAATTATTGCTTACCAAACTGTTCAAACAAGGAGGTGAAGAATTAGTGAAATTCCTGTCCAACCTTTTAATTGACATATGGGACTTTCCTCTTCCTAATTGCTCCTACAATTAATTCCTAATGCTAATAGGCTTGCTGAATCTTGGCCACATTTGGTTTAAATTTTGTAAAATTAAGCATTATCACTTCCCAATCATATATCAACTAATTTTACGGTTTGTAGAACATAAATAACATTATACTTGTATAAAATACAATCATTAGATTCCAACTAAAAAGCCTCGAGTTTCTAAATTCCCGTTAAATTCATCAGGGTTGCAAAAGTTTCATCGCTCAAATTATTCAGTGAGATCCTGTCATTTTTGAAACAAGTTGAGCCCAAAATAATAAAGCAATATTATATTATATTTAAAATATTCTCGAATTTTTGTTAGTTCCATATCACATCATTATATCATATTTCTGGCTAAAATACCAATCTAGAGTGGGTTTATCCCTCTTTCCAACGGAAACACTTCCATGGTTCTTTCCTATTACAATCTCTAAGAAATATTAAACCGTCTTGTATCACTGAACTCCTTGCCTTTCGTTCCTCTCTTCCAGGGGTTTCCAACCGGATTTCCGCGAAATAATTTAGAAATAAGTTATTACACGTCAACTCAACACAGTTTTGAACTTTTATTATCTTCAATTTTGCACAAATGTTTTGTTGATATCCTAGCCTTTCTTAACTTTTGCTGAAAATACGGCGTATTTGTATCTCTATTTGTATAAAATGACAATGTAGGGGTTCCTCCATTTACCTACTTCTACCAAAAAGGTTCCGCAATTGTTCTAAAAGTACCAAAAGGATTCCGCCATCAAAAAAAGTTTGGGACAAATCCTTCCTTGGCCGTTCCTCCTCCTTTTGGAATTATTTTATTTTATTTTTTTATCTTGAGGCTATGTCAATAATAAACTGTATATCATAAACAGTGAAGAAAGAAACTTTTATATGTATGAATATACTATCTCATATTTTGAACTTCATCTTTAGACCATAAATAATCATAGTATTTGTTTTGAGATGACTTGGTTTCAAAATAAAGATAATTTTTCATCAAGTGTAAGTTTATGAACATATGTATTAAACTATTAAATTATTGATATTATCTGTTAAATAGAATGTACTAACGAGCAAAGAGGTGATAAGCGAAAGAGGATTTGTTAGGTGCGTGGACTGCATCAGACTTTTTTTTTATGCTTTTCAATTCTCATCTCTCGAATCCTATCTCAGATGTTACCGTTAGATTCCATCAAATAAATAAAAATGGCTCTTTTATATAAAGCCTTTTGTTGGGTCTTTCTTTGGAACCAGTGGGAGTAAATGACGTTCAGTTGAAGCTTAGATAATGTAAAGCTGCCTGTCGTTTATGGATTTGCCGTCAACGACAGTGAGGGGCCAACATCTTGCCCCATCGCTAGATTTGTCCCTTCCAGTTCAATTTTCTAAGGCACGCCCCGGGGCTTGATGCCAACTGTATCTCTTCCATCTTTCTTTTCAAATTCAATCGGGTAGATATATCTAGATTATTGAATAGAAATCTTCCTTCGATGTGCATTGTTAAAGTGGTTAGTAATGAATTGGTTTAAACAATATGTTTTGTCTGGGAAATGTACACGTTTGAAATTTTTCATTCCAATTGACGTTTATTCTCCAATTAAGTGGATCATATTTTCTTCTCGTTATGTAACAGTATTACTTTACAGAACAGTTAAAATTTGAATGATGTATGAGTATATAATATACATCTATTTTATTATATTAGAAGAAATCAAATCTTAATCATAACTTCTTCGAGACTGGTTTTATTGTTTAAATAAAATAAATTATATCCAATTAAGCCTCAACTCTCTTTATTAATACTTTAAATGTCCAATGTTCCTACGTTACTAATAAATTTGAATACCTTAACAATAAATTCACACCTCACATTCAACTTTGTAGGTTATTTTGCCCAGTATTTTTTGAAGTGATGTTTTAGCCTTCAATTTTTTGAACAATGAATCCGATTTCATTATACATTTATATTTTGTTCTGTGTACTGATGTAAATCAATATAACATAAACAAGTAATAAAATCGAAAATTTTGAAATAAATCAGTTTTGAGAAAATAAAAATAAAAATTTTAAATTATATTTTTAGAAATAATAACTCAACTTAGCTTATATAGTGTTGCATATCATACGAAAGGGTGTGGGTTCAATGACAACCATCTCATATATCTCGATAAATTAGGAAAGCTTCTGGGGTAATTCCTAAACTTCTTTTTACCCGTTCAGGACTACCAGCTCAGTAATTCAAAAACTAGTAGATTTATCTCAATAAAATTTCACATTCTTCCAAGTGTATACTATACGATATCTATATAACACCACCTATACAACATATGTGAAGAATTTGAAAAATAAAATAATTTATGTTGTACTTTTATATTTGGCTGAACTTAATCATAAATTATAATTTATTTCGGTATTCACAAGAACACATCCTTTTTAAGGAATAAATTTGAAAATATGGACTTCCTGAGATTTTTTTTATTTTATTTATTTATTGAAATTTACAATTGTACAAAAAAAAAACATATATAATAAGTAAATTTGAGGAAGGTTTTAAACACTTGATAGTTTTGGGAAGAAACTACCCAATAGTGGTATTTCAAACACTCATTTAAATTTGAAGGTCCTGTGGCCATCTTCTTATTAGACGCCTCGGAGGATTATCAGGGATTGTTAAGGATGAGAGATTAACAACTAATGAGTTAGGATGGGCAAGGACGCATATCTATTACGGGCCAAATCTACAACAAAAGGGATGTTAAGGTCTTTATGGATGAGTTTATTTGTGACGTAATAAGGAGCATCAAAGATTTTACGGAGGATTTTGGATTGTAAGGATTGGGTACAGGAACCAATGCAATGCCCCAGAGCTCAATTCTGTATGTCCAAATTGGTCTAATTATAATAATATATAATATTTTTTTGTAGTTAATGAAAAGTTTAGAGCGTTTGTCAAGTAGGTGTCGTATTAATCGAAATCTACGAGCGGTTTCTTGTCATTTCAGCCTTGTATGGGGATTCCAAGTAAGTCTCTTGTCGAGATGGAGCCCTAAGTAGCAAATCTGTTCAACAGGCGTTAGTGGAATAATTAAGATTAAGATACTGTAGAGCAGGAGGGTAGACGTTTATGACGGAGAGTAAAGGTGATCTGGTGGAATTTATTTTGATTCTCCAATTTTGACACCATTCTTCAATGGATGTTATGAGTATCTGTACAATTTTCTTAGGAAAAAAAAATTGAATATTATGTTTTAAGGAATAATAACTTAACTTAGCTTATATAGTGTTGCAAATCATTTGAAAAGTTACGAAATATATTCTAAAATGATACCTATCTCATATCTCTAGCTAAATTTCAGACGCTTCAGCAGCGGTTTTTTAGCCCATTTATGAGGATTGACTGCGTAATTGAAAACGAGTGGACATATCGTTGTAATTAAAATACGAGTTGACATATCTCACAGTAAAATTTCCAATGTTTCCAAGTACCTACCTTTACACATCCTTTTCAAAATTTAAAGAAAATATGAGATTGTAAGGTTCAAAATTGTATCGAATGACCTGGAATAAATCCAAATTTATTGACAGATACCTAAAATCATAAATAGTGTTCAATATTGCAAAAGTTTCCTGCTAAACAATATTGTTTTCTACAATTTGTAGGATTTATGATAATATTCGTGTTCTGCAGTAAAAATACGTTATTATCAGCTATATTTAAACAACAAACATTTTCTCTGTTGTTTATTGCTATTATAAGAATATCGTTAATTTAGTTTATTTCCTAAATATAATGAATCGTCGAACTTTAATTATAAGGTAATACCTTCTATCTCTAAAACGCTCACAGGCATAAAATGGAGTTTAAAGAGCGTGTTTGGTGTTGTTGAATAGGCGAAGCGATATCTTGGCTTCTTTAGTGCCTCCTATAATTGTAATTAAAGCGATCTTTATGGAAACTATCACTATCACGTTTAATACAGTTAATGAAAAGCTTAGTCCAGTTAACATCTCGGTATAATGGCTTCCTCATCAAGAAGCTTGGTAATAATGTTGACTTTATCGTTCCCATCCTGCATTCTCTTCTTCATAATAGTTACAAATATTATGTCTGATTGGAATTTCCGATTATGGGCATTTTTTGAATTGCATTATACAATCATTCATTACTATTTACTTATGTTTTTTAATTGTTCAATTTTATTAAATTAACTATCTAGGGAGGAATAAATATGATTATTAATCGAAAAAAAAAAATGTTTTAAAACCACTCTTGAGTAGCATAAGAACCTAATTTGCACAATTTTGATCATAAAGTTGAAATTGAGTCATCTTGAGAAAAGTTTGATTACAGCCATTATAAATTAATTCACAAGATGTTGATTTTTAGTTGTTGGGAAAAAATTTTTGATTATGAAAAACTATATTTTAGGAACCATTAGACATCTAGGGCACATAGGGGACATCTGGATCTCCGGCACTCAAATTAAAGTACTATAAAGTAGTTTATGACGCTTATCTTCATAGAGGGTTTTATGATATTTTCATATGAATATGAATGTTCCATATTAATTCTTGTCCGAACAACTTGAAATTAAAATCTTGTGAATTTATTTTAACAAATATCATGCAACTACTACTCCGTCGAAGATAATAGTCATAAAGTACTTTATAGAACATTATACCAGCTTTAATTTGAGTGGTTGCAGATATCTGTGCGTATAATGGTTTCTGAGATACAGATTTTTCAAAATAAATTAGCTACAACTGACTTTTCAGTACTTATTTATTATCTTTCTATAAAAATATATCTTGGGAACTATTGAACGTAAATAGATCTTTTAGGGCTCATATTTTAGCTAATATACTTTACTTTAAATGATATTCTATGAGGTTTTCTTGTTTTGTAGGTAGTTATGAATGGTAGATATGGTAGGTAGTTGGTTGTTATGGTAAATATGGAGCTCCGAATGAAAAATTAATTTTTTTAACCTTTTTTAAACAGCCACCATATTTTCAGGTAGCATTATCTGATTGACAGACTCTCACTTCTTTAATTGCAATGCAATAAAGATTTTTAAAAATGCTATCAAAGTTTAATCAGATAATGTCGACTTTTTTCGCAAGGGCTCTGGGACTAAGAAGACCTGAAGAAAAATAGGCTTCCTTTGCTGATATGCTTAGGAGGTTTGAACTCCCATGAGGTTAGAGAAAATACAGATATATTCCATTAGTTGTGAAGCCTAATATTGCTTCCCAAATGACATCTTGGATCACCTCTCTTCTGATGATGAATTTAAGAATGGTGGTGTAGTGGTCGGTGAAATCGAAATTAATTTTTTAAAAATTGTTGGACAAGGAAATTGAAATAGACATATTTGGTATACCAAAGAGACAATAGTAGTGAAATTTTCCACCTCTCAATTGAATATTTTCCTTGATGGCCGATATTTACACCCACAATGCAAGTCCATTTCAAGATTGGTGAAGACTAGCATTGTGGGTCGAAACGTTGGCCATCTTAAACTACTTTTTTTTTTTTGTTAACCGCAGCCCTGACCTTCTGATTCACATAAGGTTTATAGGTTATCTAATTTTCTATTGATGATATGAATATTTTTTTTTTTTTTTTTGTATATATATTTAATACTAACTTAATTTTTTTTATTTATTGATATACTTTGTTCTTTGACGTAGTATTAATAAACTATTGATTTTATTAACAATATAGAATAATTATTGAATTAATTATTAACAGTTGCTTATCAATTCAGTTATGAAGTATGATAATTATAATTATTGTCAGGTATATCTATCACTTTAGGGTAGTATAAACAAATATTTCTACATGATTTTGACCATATCTTGCATTCGTGCACAATGAGTCTTCATGAGGAACATTTGATATCTTAGGAACTATTAGACATACAGATGTCAATTACTACACAAAATGAGACCAGCTGAAGTTAGTTTAAAGTTGTTTGTAATGATATTCTTTATAAGAACTATAGTTTTCATAATATTTGAAAATAGAAGTCACAAAACAGTAATTACTCAATGATCGAGAAAAAAAAATATGCGTTTCTTGAATAAAATAATAGTGGTCTCCCAAAGTCCCAAATGTTAATGTCTACTGACAATCTACCAACACCAACAACTTATTGAAAAATCAGAACTACCCCACCTTTTACATTTATTTACTTCTTTTTTTTCTTCGTTCCATGAATTATGTGACACCAATTCTTATTGTTTTCATACAGGTTGGCAGGAAAGGAAAAAAAAAACAGGTTACTATGTTTCAAATTACCGTTGTCCTGGTTCGATATAGTTAATGTAATTTTGTTTAAATATTTTTATTTTATCTTATTATCGTTATCGTAATTGTATAAGCTCTTAAAATTAATAATTGATCAGTAATTAAATTATAATTATTTTCTAAAGTATATTGATATATTAATTTTTTTTAATAATTGGGACATGAAAAGAACCTGTTGTATGGAGAGTCACCCATAAAGCACTTAATGTGTAATTTTTATTTCTAATTCAAATTTTCCATTTGTGAAAAAAGTTAATAGCACCTCAGTCATTGAAATATATAAAGAGTACAAAATATATCAGCAAAACTCTTGATGTCTCATTTCCTTTTAAAAATGTCCTCAAATGCAGCCTTTTCATGGGTCATATAAAGCAAGATGGGGTAAGTATTTCACTTTGCTTGATACATTGTGCCTTGGGAGCTGGCATTTATTTCACAAGTCATCTCTCCGTCTAAACTTTACGATGGCCTTAAGAGAAGTCTTTGCTTTTCTGTTTGTCATCGCGTGGTAATATTTTCCTCAACTTTTGCGGACCTGATAATTCGTATTTTTAGAACATGTTCAAAATTGTTTCTAAATTTGTAAGTAAATATCTTATCACCAAGGACCCGGATTCATCGATGCGTAAAAAGCTGTCCCATCCTTCAATATGATAAATATTTGTAAATAATAAAGGAAGTGGTGCAAATATAAACTACCATTTGGGTTTTTTTGGGTATAGTGGCCATAATAATAGCAAATCAAATTCATAAAACATATATTGTTATGAAACTAACACTTAACGTAGCAATTACTCTAGATTTATTATAATGAAATGTAGGAAGTTTTTAAAACAAAATACCAAAATCACGTCCTTGAGAATATGACCTGAAATACTGGCCACCAAGCTTAAGTTGGCTAAAAAGGTAAATAACTGATATTAAAATTGTAAGATTTTTTTTTTTTAAGTTATTGTTATGTAAAAACTAGTAAAAATAAGTTATGATAAAAAAACAAGAGTTAGTTATAAAAACGAAAGTTTGAAAGTAAAATAAATTATTCACAGTATTTATATATAAATATAATATAAAATTGTATGTATAATTCAAAAAATACATAAAATAAAAAAATATTGTTTTGATATACTTCTATCCCTTTCTTCATCACGTATGAATTAGCATAGTGTGATTTCCACAATTTAAAAAGAGAAGGAAATTCCAATACATAAGAAAATCGAAAAGAATTCCAAATCTATACAAAATACCCTCCCACTGATTCCGTGGCTTTAAAAATAAAAAAAAAGTAATATTTGAATAAAAATATTAATTATACACCATGCTTGGGAACTGCTTGTAGTTTGAATATTACTTCGCTTAGTAATTAAAAAAAAAGTTTTTATTTTTTTATAATATTTAATACCTCTCTTAATAACGCTCCTGTTATGATTATACTTTAACCAAAAGTCCAGAAGTTACTACATTCTGGTAATTTTTTTCAGGATTAGTTTTTTTTCTTAATTCAGATTTCTCTCTCTGAGAATCTAAACTGTGTAATAAGTTTAAGAAAAGAATTCAATTATCATTTCTTATTTAAGTTCTGTCATGCGAACAAATTTAATAGGATCGTCCCCGTCTCTAAGGCTTTTAGAGTACATGAAGTAATTAAACTTTAAGAAATAACGAACAACTTCTTTCGTCTATATTTATGTATTCATTCCGAAAAAGCTAATTGCGTAATGCTGTTCTATTTTACTTCAGTTTAAATTCAGTTTGGCCTATAATTTTTTTTTTTTTTAAACTAGAAAATAAAATAGAACAGAACAACTTCGATATAATTTAACATTCCCATTGTAAAGAATTATTTTATAGATCATCTCTTTGTTGAATTCAATGAACTCTATTGGTGGTGGGAAGAAGCCTGTTGGTCTGAGCGTGCACAGTAAATTAACTATATTTCCTTTCTTTTAAAATAGCTGGTCAAAGCTCGCTAAATGGTAGAAATCTTCAGCTTAAAAAAAAATTAATAATAATACCATCTCTTTTTGGCTAGACTGCATTAGGCTGTTGATGTGAGATAATCTCCCTTGCAATATGGTATGCGCAAACCAATTCGGGGAATTAATGAGACATGCCTCTTATTCTATTCCCCCATAGCCGTCAAAGCATTTACATTTTTTTTTGGATATGGTTTTTTTTTATCTGTTATTAGATTACCCTCATAAAAATGAAATCCCGAAGTAAAGATAATAAAACTGTAGTTAATGAATTTTAGATGATTTAGTAATGTCTATAAATGATTTATATGGCTTATTAAACTATTTTTTTGGAATGAGTAATATAATAGGTTTTCATTATAAAAAAAAAAAGTTATTTGTTTTGTTTTTTTTGTGAGGGAGTGAGTTCTGTACAAAACAACTAGGTATACGACGAGTCGTTTGTCCTGCTCAAGTTGTATTCCCACTAGACCTTATTCGTTGGTACCCTGCTTTCTCGAGTTTGACCTTTACGAGTGGAAGCAGTAAAAGGTATAAACATCACTTGGGAGCCCTTTACCCAATGGTAATTCAAATGCAAATGGATGTTGTACCCACATTATAAAGAAGACTTACTTCAACCGTCTTCTTTAGCACTTAATTTCTCCCCTGTGGATGGAGATCTCGCTTCCTGCTGTTTTGAGTAGCGCCTAAGGATCAAGTCCTGTTACGACATCTTAGCCACTTCTTTTTTTTCTAGAAACGAAAATAAATTCTGTACCATTAATCTAAAAAACGATATACATTCCCCCCTTTTTTCCCGCGTTTTTATAAGTTTAATAATCAGATTCAATGTAATTAAATCAATCTGAAACGGATCACTTCGAGCATCTGATCTAAAGTAAGCTGTGCATAATCCGATATGAAATTCCATTTGAAATTAAATTTAACGTGATTTGGTTAAAATAGTTGGGATGCAGTCGAGAGAATGAGAGAGAGAGAGCACGTAATAACTTAAAACATTTTTTAATGTGTCAAAGTTTTGGTCTTAGTTTTAGATTTTCGCTAAGAGAGTTTTTTATTTTTTATTTATTTATTTTTTTTTTCATTTTTTGTTTTTTATTTATTTATTTATTTTATTTATTTATTTATTTATTTTTTTTATTTTAGTATGTATGAGATCATTCATCAATATTACCTATTGCCCACAACTGTGTGGCAGATTGTAATATCAATCAATAATTAAATCTATCAATGAAAAAAAAAAAAAGATTTTCGCTAAGATGAGTTGGCCTCTAACTTCACCTAGAGTGCGGTACTATAGTGAAGGTTACATTTTTTTTCTGCTAGTTTCGTGTTTTTCTTTTCTTTCTCGTTTGGTTCTTGAGCCTACCGTTTCACCACAGACCCTGTCACCTGTTAAAATGGGTAAATATTATCAAGAAATTACTCCTTTATTAAAAGTGAGGGTGGGCGGTTCAAGTTAACCGAAATTGGCCTTTCATCCGATAACCATACAAGTGCAACACCAAGTATTAGTAATAGCAACAATAATAAATGTTAAATCCAATCCCTTAAACAACAACCTATATTCTTTATAACGCCACTACTTACAATGTCCTATTAAACGATTTAAACGCATTATAAATCCTTTCACACAATCCACACACCTTTCACTACCCAGTTAAATGGCAAAATCATAAAAATGTTGCTATTAACTACAGAAGACTATAGAACTATGATCAAGTATTACAACGAAGAAAAAATATAATACTACATATTTTCTACAGATAAAAATAAATATTTGAACGTAGTTATCAGAAACGTTTTAAAAATATTGTATTACGAAAGATTAAAGGCTGAGTTACAATCAAAACAATTCGAAGTTGTTTACGTATCCAGAATCCTGAATAAAGATTGAAAACCTACTCCTTTATGTTCAATATCTATTAAAAATTCTGAAAAGGCTAAATATCCATAGACTTAACAATTTATTTTCCGCTATAATTACTGTAGAACCTAAACATAAAAACAATGTTATTCCAATTTGTATAAAAAGTCAGAGATATGTTCACACAAAAAATTATTGCCATTTAGAATCGAGGTGTTTTAAGTGTAAAGGAAAACACTATTTCTCAAAATGCTTATTAAAATTTACAAATAGCCTTTTTGTGTAAATTGTGAACTTACGCATGCGGCTAACTACTAGAGTTGTAAATATTACCAAAAAATAAAATAAACTGACCTGAGGCAAGTCTGACCTCATTAGAGGTCCGGAAGTTTTTTTTTTTATTTGAATAAATCTACAATTTAATTTGGGTTAATTTTTTATTTCAAGATCAATATTTTGAAAATTATCTAGCCGACGAAAAACATTCGTACCTCAATTAAAAATGAATACATTTTCTCAAATCTGTGTCCTTATAGAGCTCTATAATTTTAGTGGTACCCGAAATACAGTTTTTCGAATATAAGAAATAACCACTTGTCGCTTACCTTGGCAAATGTCATAGAAACTGTGATTCCTACAAATATAATTATGAACTACTTTAATGTGAATTGAAAAAGCTTGATTTTGAGCTCTAATAGACTACAGTACGTCAAATAGTTGCCGAGGCCGAGATATGGAACCTTCTTTCAAGACGACTCATGTTTCATGATTGTACGTAGCAAAGCGTTAAAACATTTCAAAACGTTTTAAAAATATTTTTTATGCTGCTCTAAAAATATCTGTCAAAACAAATTCACAAAATGATTATTTCTTGTTTTTTTTTTTAAAAAAGTGCTTTCGGAACAACAGGTATCTTGTATTCTATCAAGTGTACGGAGGTCTATAAAGACTCAAATTATAGCATATTTCCTGTGCTTTAAAAAATTTACCCATAATGTTTTTCGTAAATAGTTTTCGGTATATTAATCATTTTAAAATTTTCTTAAATAAAATAAAGAACCTTCAGGTCCTCTGTTGTGGCCGCAAATTAATTTTTTTAATGCCAATTCAAACACCAACAACTTTCCAAAATTCAAAACAAACTGACCTTTTGAGTTTATTTGTTCATTTTATTTTTCTTCATTGCGTTGACAATTAGCCATCACTTTTTGTCTTATTATTTTCTTACTATTAGGAAGAAAAGAAGAAAAAAAATAACATATCACTATATTTTAAATTACCATTGCCGTGGTTTGGTTAATAATTTTTTCGTTTAAGATTTGCTAAGTTATTGATTTGCTAACTTATGAAGGATTCAGATTTATTCATTTTGATAATGAAATTTTTGTTTATAATTAGGTCCTGAAAATTGTCCGTTATCTGAGAATCGCCTATAAAGTACCTTATGCTTTAGTTTTTGTCTTGAATTATAAATCTGACCTGTCTTGTATGTTTTGGAAGTGCTTAGCTTCCTGGAATATGAGTTAGAATACAAACAATTAACTTCTGTATTTTTTATTATAACAAAAGTTTTTCTCTATTCACTCAGAGATTGTTACAGTAATCAATTCAGAAACCAGTTCACTTTTTTTTTGTTCTCCCTTTTTGATTATATAAAAAAAAAAAAAAAAGCACTTTATCAATGGAGCATAATGACAGTGTAACTTAATGGTTTCGTATGCATTTACCGGTGGAGTCCTTTGTTCCCGAGACAGATTACCGTGGGTGGGAGGTGGGCGTCCCGAAGGCCTGGTCAGAACCACCTTATCCAGGTTCCAGGTTCAATACTCGGTCCAAATAATTCCAAAGCTCAGCACGACTCACGAGTCCACAATAATTTCGAGCGATGCACTTTCAATTATCATAACTGATTATCTCCAACGCGTACCTGGAATTGATAGAGCTATCTCCAGGGTTTCATAGCAATAATTTGGCAATATGAGCTAATGTCCCATTTAAATTAACTTAAAGCAATTATGCTTTATATATATAAAATATTAAAAAACTACCACATTTTTATATATGATGCTATTGAAGAAAACGTGAAGGAAAAAAAATGTGATGAAAAATGCTTCGTTCATTTAAAAGTAAGGTATTTTAGCCATAAATTTGATTAAAATTAAAAGAAAAATTCAAGTGCTTTTGTCATACAATATTCACTCCTTTGAGGAGAAATTAATCCTTAGACGTTTCGAAATAGTACACACACACGCTCACTCACGTGCGAGGGTGTTGGGTCAGAGGTACAGTACTTTATAAGGAAGTACTGTTACTGGACCAACGATTGTGCAAGTAGGAGATTTGATCAGAATCATTTGTGATCACCAAATTTTTCCCCAACTAAGGGTAACTACTTTATGAGGCTGTGTGGTCCCTGGTGGGCTCCTGAACCGACAGGGTTCACTCATGGCTACAGTAACAGAATAAATAATTATCTATCACAGTCCGGGCCCTCAGTGTTATTACCACATTACATTAGCATTGAGCCTCGCCGCTCCCCTATTTAATATATACAATTTATTAATGATCCAATGCTATATGGTTTACATTATCAAAACTGTATTTGTGTGCTAATGGTTAAATGTTTTAATTTATCTAAAATATTGGCTGCAAATAATAGCAATATTGTTTTTAAATTTTCTCATTAATGTGTATTAAACAAATCATCTATTGTTTCAATTGCTTCACTTGTTAAAGGGAATTTTATTCCAGACTTTATGTTGGCTACACGTAGTCAAGGCTCAAATCTAATATGACATCTCAGTGATGAACTTGGAGGACGTGTGAGGAGAATAATGAACCCTTTGGATAACTTCCTGGAGCTAATAAAAGCTTTGGAGGAGAAATGGGAGGAAATCAAGGAGGGTGTTGTGAACCCTTTTCTGAGGAAGTGTGCCTCCAAGGCCTGAGGCGCTCTTTCAAGCGGGAGGAGACAATATTTGCTACGGGAAGTTTGTTATCTATATAAATTCATTATTACGGTCCCCTTCAACATCTCAAGAAAATTTATTTTTCAACTATAGTTGACGTGTAAAGTATATTTCTCTGAAAATGTACTTACTTTTTCATAGTAGGTAGTATACATTTAGCAGGACTCTATAAACACAAAATTAGGGATTCAAAGCCAAACTTCGGGCTAATATTCAAGGGAAGTAAAGGAAAATTTGAATGATTTTAATAATATAGGACGGACGATTTTCCTTACTGGAGTTAATTACTTCTTAACTTTCGTGGAATTTGATACTGTTTTACGTCAATTTTCCGCAATTGCTTGATTCTAAGATGAAATTGAGTTTCCTTATTGGTTTGCAGTTTAGATCTCGAAAATGATTTATAACCTCGATATCAATACGAACCTTCATTTCTGTAGATATTTTTTAAAAATTTCTTTGCATGTTAAAAGTTCCTGCTTAAGGAGTTCTTGACAGTCTATCACAGAACAAATAATCCAGAAAATCCTTTATTTCAGAATAAGGAATCCTTGCCTATCCTTCAACTTCCTGTTCCTAAGTGTGGAGTTTGTAAACTTTCATTTATGAACTTATAGTATTAGCCTTCATTATGGAATAGGGCCCTGGCCTTTGAGTATTTTTTTTATTTATTATTTTTAGGCATCAACCACTTCGGAGTCATTATTGCCTTAATTTCCGAAATTTTTATTAGACATTATTTCCTTAATTTACGAAATTATTATTAGTCTTTATTGCCGTATTTTCCTAATTGAAATGCATAATTATTGAAAAATGGAAACTTTTAACTTTAAATATTATTAAATTTAATAGTAAAGTTTTGAGTGATGCAAAAATTTAAATTATTATTTAAATTTTAAGATTATTTACAGTCTGTTTATTATCCTGCAAAATTGAATGGAGGTCTGCTGGTAATTCATACAAATATTTGAGGGATTCATATGCTTGGCATTCAGTTAAGGTGTGTTCTACAGTAATTCGCGTTCCGTAAGTCTGGTATACAGGTGTAGAGTCGCGGACCATATAGCACAAGAGCCCAAGAGGAGAATAAAGGTAGTTAATTCACCCCATTTTTTTATTACTATAATTACTAGTTAAAATTAACGAGTCGGCCAAGTATAGGTAGGGGAGAATAAAAAATGGCAGCTGTTTCAAAACGTTAAAAATAATTATTTTTTTTATATAAGAAGATGGTCAGGGTTGCGGTCAAAAGAGAAACAAAAATAGTTCACAACTATTTATTTTCTGACGTTTCGCCCTCTTTGCAGGGCTTCATCAGGGCTAAAAGGGCTTTCGCTTCCTTGTTGCCTTCTGTTCAACCGTTTGCTTTGAACAGGTAGGTTGTCCTGACTTGTTCTTTGCTCATATATTATCATTTTATATCATTATTATTTTTTTATTTATAATTATTCTTTCATGACGTTTATTTAATCTCTATTTTTCCCCCACAAAGTTGGGAAAAGTTCCCCAAGGCGAAACGTTGGAAACTAACTAGTTGTAAACTATTTTTGTTTCTCTTTTGACCGCAACCCTGACCATATTCTTATATATCATTTTTACGGTCAACTATATATACGTATTTATATTTATTATTTTATTCAGAGCTCTATATCTTTAAAACTATCAACAACAATAGAAAATCCAGGAGAACATCATTTAAAGTAGAGTAAATTTGCTAAAATTTAAGCCCTAAGAGAGCTATTTACGTTCAATAGTTTTCGAGATATAGCTATTTAAAAAGCAACATTTCATAAAAATGTCGTATGGAACGTACCGAAAGATCATTAATTAGTGAATTTATTTTGAAAAATCTATATCTCAAAAACCATTTGACGTTCAGATATCTATTAGCACTCAAATTAAAGCTAGTTTAATGGGCTATAAACTAGTTTATGACGTTTATTTTCGTAGGAGTAGTAGTTTTCATGAACTTTGCTAAAATAAATTGATTTATAGTTGTTCCTACAAATTTTCATTTGCCAAATTTGTATTCATACGTGAATATCATATAAATTACTGCCTCTATGAAGATAAGTGTCATAAACTATATTATAGTAAGTTAAATTTCCTTTAGTTTGAGTGTTAGGAGACATATTTGCGTCTTATGGGTTAAGAGATATATTTTTTCAAAAATCCAATATTTTATACGAACAACTAGAAATTAATATTTTGTGAATTTATTTTGTCAAATATCATGATAACTACTACTCATTAAACATATACATTATAAACTATTTTATAGTAAATTTAACTAACTTTAATTTGAATGCTGGCAGACACATGTGGGTCCAATGGTTTCTGAAATAAAGTTTTTCATAAATAAAACTTATTGCCGAACAACTATAAATCAATTTATTTTTGCAAATATCATGAAAACTACTATTCCTAGGATGGTAAAAGTCATAAACTACTTTATAGTACATTAAACTAGCTTTAATTTGAGAGGTAATAGACATCTGTACATAGTTCCTGAGATATATATTTTTCAAAATAAATTAACTAACTACTGATATTTCAGTGCATTTTTATGAAATGTTGCTTTTTAAAAGACTATACCTCGAGAACTATTGGACGTAAATAGCTTTATTAGAGCTAATAATGTAGAAAATTTACTCTTCTTTAAAAATATTCTTTTAGATTTTCTAGTGTTGTTGGTGGTTTTTAAAATATAGAGCTCCGAATGAAAAATTAATGTTATTTAAAGGTTTTGAAACAGCCGCCATTTTTTATTCCCCCTACCTATGCTTGGCAGACTCATCAGTTTTGACTAGTAATTAAACATAGTTTTCATTAAAGTAATCGAAAATTGGGGTAAAATAACTGCCTTCTTTCTTCCCGGCTCTTGTACTTATAAGGTAACCGTGGGTCAGGGGCGTATGACCTATTGGAAGGCGGGTCAAACTTTGTGGCCAACCTTTATAGAATGCATGCCAGAACCAATGGTTCCCCACATCAAGGCATGCCACTACTATACCCTCTCCCTCTTTCACTCCAATTCTGAATTTTCCCACATTTACAATAATTATTTTTATATAGGCTCTTTTTTTTTTTTTTTTAAATAATATGTTATAAAATATTATATTTCAGAAAATATAGTGTTATTTTAAAAATCATTGTATATATATATATGCTACGATAATCAGAAATTCTTCCCGCATCCAATCGTTACAATCCAAAATCCTCGATGCTCCTTATTACGTCTCAAATAAACTCATTCGCAAAGACCTTAACATCCCATTCGTTGCAGATTTGACCCAAAACAGGTATGCGTCTTTTCATTCCAAACTCCTTAACCATCCTATCCCATTAATTCTTAATCTTTCATCCTTAACAATCCCTAATAATCCTCCGAGGCGTCTGAAAAGAAGATGGCACGGGACTTTCTAATTTAAATTAATGTTTGAAGTACCACCAATGGGTCGTTCCTTCTCAAGATTTTCAAGTGTATATGAAACATACAACATATTTACCTATTGTATTATTTTGTACAGTTGTAAATTACATTAAATCAATAATTAAAAAAAAAATTATTTATATAATGTAAATATTGTAATATTTGTAATACGGTTGAAAAATATTATATTAAAAAAAAGAAGTTCATAAGTAAAAAATGCAGAAAATGGTTCTTATAAATATATACCATCTTATACAAAAAGTAGTTTCGTAATTTATTCTTGTTTGGTCAGATTTTGAAGTTAGGTTGAAGACATGGTCAAATGGGAAACCACGAAAAAAGCGCTGATTTTTATTTATTTTTATCAGGCTTATTTTGGAGCAATGCATACTTAAATATTAAGAACCAAACCTGCAAGAATATAGTACTAGAACATTTATGAGCTTAGGAAAATTTCCTGATAATGAGACCAGTTCAGGCTTCAACCCTCTGCTAAACCCTAGCACCAATCCAATTGATTTAGTAAGTTTGTTATTTATATCAAACATGGCAAGTCTGATTTCTCCACTCGAAAGAGTACTTCAATTCTTATTTTCAAAATGACTGAATCAAGCGTACACATTAAGAAACCTACAGGTTGGCGGCGTGCCTATTTCGAATCCTCAGCTAGCTGGAGGCCAAATCATCTCATCTCTGACGCAGTCCCTCTTAATTTTACCGACTATTCTTCTAAAGGATCTCATTACAGCCGCTGTAATCCTACTTAGATTATTGTAAGTTCTCAAGATTTTCAATCTATAAAGTGACATTGGGAAGTCGTAGATCGCCGAGCAGTTTTGAGCCACAAAATAACATTGAGATACATACTCCTGCTGGTTTGAATCCGGCCTGAGCGGGTTGACTTAATTCTTGACGGCCCCTCGGAATAGATCTCGTCTTTCTAGCCAGAGCTAGAGTTCGTAACCTGTACACTAATCTTTCCTACTATAAGTTAGAAAACCTAAGAACGTTAACTTCCAAATAAAAACGAAGTGCTAGAAGGATAACAGATTTAAATAGCCCAAGTGCTGCTGTTTATTTACTTCCTGCTTGCCTATGATTGTATTTTGTCATATTTAATTAATAATAAATATTGAATATGATTATGAAGTTTAAGAAAAACATTTGGATTAATAAAAATTTTGTTTTTTGTCCTGATCATTAATAAACATTATATATTAATAAAAACATAAAATAATTCAACATAAAACATATAAATACACAATAATCAATTAAATTATTGTTTCCTGATCCATTCACACAAATTGTATGGAAATATATTTTTATATTTCAATCCTAATAATCCTGGATTCCATACTAACTAATCCAAGTGTTAAGAGACTATAGGCTACTTGGAATCCATCGGTCGCCAGTTGGGATTGTGCAGCCCACTGATCAACTTGTCCACAGCGGACTATTCCAATCTCCAGAAGTGAATCTACTCTGTACCCTGGGGGTATGGGCTGTTCAGAATAGCAATCCCTGGTCTTCCATACAATACTCATTCTCAACATTTAAACATTATACTTTTAACATTTTTTACTTGTCCAGAAAATAACTAACATTCTTATTGATTAACCCATATATTTTTTTCCTACTAATAACATTTAGGGCCTTATGCCCATTTTAAAGTCATTTCCATCTAATAATCCTTTTTTACTTTTTTTTTTTTTTTTTTAATGTTTATTGAAAATTCTTATAAATTTGAGAATATGCTGAATCATATTTTACAATTTTAAATTACTAAATCTTTATCCTGTTTTTTTTCATTTAGACAATCTTAACATTAACCACGTCATCTTTTTTAAAAATATTTTCTCATTTCCTAGTTGAATAGGATTATGGTTTTATAATCTTTATAGGCTTTTATCTAAAAATAATTAATATATTATAAATATTGATGTTAAATAATATCATTATTTCACATTATTGAAATATTGTGCTTTATTTATTTTATAATAGGGTAAAACCTATTTTATAATTTTAAATTATTAAACCCAATTTTTACAGTCCAAAATCCTTCGTAAAATTCCATACTTAGTCACAAATCAAGTCCATCATGACCTCAATGTCCCATTTGTTGCCGATTTGGCCAAAACCAGATACCATTCTTTCCATGGAAAACTTCCCAACCACTCAAATCCACTTGTTTCTAACCTGACTTCTCCTTCATTACCTAATAATCCTCCAAGGCGTCTGAAAAAAAGATGGCCTCGGAATCTTCTCCTCTAGTAATGTTATTGGAGTTCTATCAATGGGTAGGTTCTTCACATCGTTGTATCATGTCATTATCTCACCTACATCAAATTTACATGTTGTATATATGTTATACAGTTGTAAATAACAATAAATAAATGATAATAAAAAAATAAAATATTAAAGTATTTATTTAATTTTTTTTTAGGCAATTTTAACATTGACTGCGTCATCTTTCTTAAATTTTTGTTTTTTTATTTTCTTGTATAAATAAGTTAATATTCTTCCCTTTTTTATCAATTTAACTGTATTATTATAAAATTTTATTACTAACAAACCTATCTCTTTAAACATCAAATACTAATTATTTAAGTTAATTAGCCTTTTTCTTGCAATGTTTTTTCTTAGCCTCAAGTGTGGAGTTGTTATTTTAGACTAAAACTATTAATTTTTACTCTCTATTGTACAGTTAATTTTATTTTCTAAGAAAACTTGGAAGAAAGATGATGTAGTGCAAGTTATAATACTACAATAATGTGAAGTATTTATAAGCTATAACATTTGTTAGATAAGAATAAGATTGAATTTCCAATATAGATTAAACAATAAAACGGATTATTAGATAATATATCGACTATTTTTGATAAAATCCTATTTAAAATTTGCTAAAACGTATTTTAAATTATTAAATCAAGTAATTAAATGCTTTTATTAGACAATTTTAAATATAAACTAAGTCATTCTCCTTAAGTTTTGTTTTCATTTTCCTTTATTAACAAATTAGTACATTTTTAAATTTAATTATGTTATTATGAAAGTTTATTAGTGACAGATCAATTAATCTCTTTAATATTAGCTTTTTTTTTTTTTCAGGTATGTGTTTAAAATGCGATCTTACGGCCTTTTTTCATGTGGTGAGTTCTTCCAAATTAGCGTATACTTACTTAATTATAAGTTTTTTTTCAATGGTGCGGATGCAGTTGTAATCGATTTAATTTAAGGAGAAGTTGTGTGAGGGAAGTTAGAAAAAAATTCATAAAAGTGAAATTGATTTTTATTATATGCCAATCTTTTATCATGGCTAATTAAAAAACAGGAATAAAACCAATATATATGTAAGTGAATTTGGGTAGTTTGTTCTGAATAGAAAATTTAGAGGTTTTACTACATAAATATGAAAATTCATGAAATAATGTTTCAAGTCTTATTTTTATAGAAAGAATATGAAAAAATACATAAAATTTGGTGAGGTGTGCGTAAATCACACAACTCTCACTTGCTACTCCACTTGAGTTGAAGTGAGTTACATAGTTCCTTTACATATGTTACCCTCTCCTGCTTCAGTGGGATCTCATGGACAGTCTACCGGGAACTCCGAGGATATCCTTCTGTAAAAAAAAATATCTTGGTATTTCCTCTTGAGTCGTTGTCTCCAGTCCTCAGCTTGATTGATTGGCCCAACTCGTGCACCCTCATTCCTCTGTTGTTGACGACATTTGTAGGTTTTACCTCCTATCTTAATCTTCCATTTTCCCTTGCTATTCCTAATCCAAGCACCCACATTCCCTAACAGGTCACATCCCACAATTACTTTATATTCCCTCGGCATGGACTTTATAATATGCACTTTCAAGATGCCCTTACTAAATCCCCAATGGTTCAAGCCTATTTCTGCCTCCCCCTCTACCTCACAAGGGCCACATAAGGTGATTAAACTACACTGACATACTTGAATCCGGTGTGCTCTCTCTCCACTACACAACTTCTCCACAGCCTCTCGGCTCATGATAGTACTGGAACTACCAGTGTCTACCAGACACCTCACTCCTGCAATCTCTATTATAGGCAAACCGCCGTGTTCTCCTTTCATATGGTTGATCTCCAACTTGCGGCAGCCCCTCTGTGGGTACTCTCCTCGTGTTCTAGCTGCTTCACCTTTTCGTCTCCAAGTCTTCCTCTTGCCTTGCTGGCTATCCTCTCGCTCATAGTCCCCTGCTGCAGTTTCTGTTCATGAGGTCTCGGAAATCTCCGTGGATTCACTCATGGATCCGTTCGTCCTTCGAGAGATTACCCTTTTCCGTAATCTCTGAGCATTGACCTCCATCGGTTCAGGCACATTTTGCTCCCTCCGCCGATACATATAGGGACACTGTCGAGCTATATGTCCCTCTGTCCCACATTCAAAACATCGGGTGCGGGGACATTGTGCTACCAGGTGTCCAGTTTTACAACACCCATGGCACTTGCGGTCCTCCAGCCGAACATTGTTTCTGGGTTTAACTTGGCTCCTTCTATTTTCCGTGTTACTATCTCTCTCTCTTCTACCATCTCTTCGGTCTCTTCTTCTCCAAGGGTTTGGCATGTTTCTTGGCCATTGATATTCCTTATTAGTGGCTCATGTGGTGGGAAACATGGCGCGGGAATACCAAATTATTGTCGGATGCGATTTACTATTAAAGGTAGATGCTTGCATAAGCAATGTGGAAAGCCGTTGGGTTATTAGGATCGGGAAAACAGAATTTACCTGGAAACTGTTGTGGAGAGGAATGAATGCGAGAGTAGGGGAGGTTAATAAGATGGAAAATTGGAGACATCAAGTAATGAGCAAATACGCGGATATATTTTTTAAGGCGGGGGATACATTAGGCAAGACAGGGAGATCCGTGCATGAGTTCCAGTTAAAAAGGGACGTAGTCGCATACGTGAAGGAACGGAGGTATCTACTGGTACTCAGGCGATACATCCGAGAAGAGCTGGAAAGTCTAAAAGCGCAAGGTAGAATAGTGGATAGCACCTCACCGTACAATAGTCCTTTATGGGTGGTGAAGAAAAAGAGTCCGCCAGGGGAATTCACGGAGAAATATCGGGTCGTTATCGACAACAGGAAACTGAACAATAATACCATGGACGAAAAATACCCGATACAAGACTGGAAGATATACTGGATGGACTAGGGAGGGGGGACGGTCATATTCAGCACACTTAATCTTGAAGCTGGATACCATCAAATAGCAATGCACCCAAGAGACCAACAGAAAACGGCATTCACCTTTGAAAGGGGACATTATGAAATCACACGTATGCCGTTTGGGTTAAAGAACGCCCCTATCACATTCTAGCATTTGATGAACGAATATTTTTTTTTATTTTTAGAGTTTATGAGGATTGCTCATAAACTGGAAGGGGGGAGTTTTAGGATGACCAGGCATAGTATCAGCCCTCATCCTATATCCATTCATAAACAAACACTCAGAATGTATATAAGGCAGATTAAGTTGGGAAATAAATCAGTATTAATTCAGCAGGTACGTGCGTTATTTATATGCCCCTTTTTCCTTTTTTTCAATAGTTTTTACCCAACTTCACGTAGTTATTATTTTATTTATTTATTTTTTTTTTTTTTGCGAGGGTCGGAAATCTTCAAAAGACACGGCCCGTACCTATCCGTGTGTGGAATTTTTACCCACTAAAACCACCGCCCTACACCTGTTCATTCCTCTCCACGGGACCGCCGCTAGGCATTACTTCATGGAAGGAAATGGCTGAGTGCCTCCTCGCATTCTTCGCCTGGTTTTCACGTTTCCATCTTACGTCTATACGTCTTCTAGCTCTCTCTTCCTCTCTCAACCTCTTGAGGACTACTGTGGTGAATATCTTCACTGCGTTCCAATGCTGGACTGATAGTAGCATATAGCTCATCACGTTCTCTGGTGTGACGTGTCCTCCTCACACTCTCCAATTCACTTCTTTCTGCTGCAAAGCAAATGCAAGTGAAAAACACATACTCCGAGGTTTCCTCGACAGTCTGTCACCCAGGGCTTTCTGCGGTGTTGTCCAGTTTGAAGTGGTACTGGTAGGCTCTAAAGCATCCATGTCCAGTCAACATTTGGGTTATGTAATAATCCAACTCATCATGCTGGCGACCATACCACTTGCCCACATCGGGTATCAACCTGTGAGTCTACCTCCCAGAATCTGCAGCCTCCCAACCGTGTGTCTGTGTTTTATTTTATTTTTTTTCTTGCTGTATCCAACAGGCAAATCGGTCGATATGCTGAAGGTTCTGATGGCCTTCCTTTGCTCTTTGGGATCAGAACCAGGCGTTGCCTTTTCTATGGTGAGGGAAAGGACCCCTCACGCAAGCAGGAACTGAAGACATTCAGAAAGAGATCTGATCTGGTTTCCATTGTCTCCTTTAGTGCTTCATTCGGAATACCGTCTATGCCAGAGGCCTTTCCTATCTGGAGGGTTCGGCAGATGTCACTGAGCTCTTCTGTCATGTTACCGCTGGCACATGAAATGGGGGCAACGACTCCGTCTGCCTTAATTCCTCTTGTTCAGGAAACAGAGTAGTAATGATCCTCTGCAGTGTCACCGGGTACATGGGCGAGTCATAGCGCTGGTTTTCAGTTTCTTCATCACAAAGCTCTTTCCAGCAACGTCGCTTACTCGATTTGATAGCTCGCCGGAGTTCTCGCCTTTGATCCTTGTATTCCTCCTGGAATTGCTGAAACAGCGGGCTGCCTCTCGCTCGCTGGTATCTCCTCCTCGCTGCATGGCATCGAGTACGGTGGTCAGAGATATGATCGTTCCACCAATAAGCCGGAAGTCTACCGTTACCTATATTGGAACGAATCATAACGAGTCGCACGCATTATTCACTGGGCCCATTACCTGTCGAGCTTTCTCCTCCGCAGTGCCTGACAAATTACATCGGGTCTCCATCATGATTTGAAACGATTCCCTGTCAAACGTCCTGGTTTTCCAGCGAACCGCACACCTCTCACGCCTAATGACCATTGATTCGCGGTTCCATATTGTGGTCAGGATAGCTTGGTGATCACTGTGTCTGTACTCTTCGCTGACCTGCCAACTAGTAGTTGGGAGGAGGATGTCACTAACAAACGTGAGGTCAATTACCGAGCTCCTTCCTTCTCTCATGAACGTAGGGTCCAACCCAGTGTTTGCCAAAACAAGGTCCTCTTTCTGCGCGAAGGCTTCAAGCAGGATTTCTTCGCGACGGTTAGTCGACTGACTACCCCACTATCTCTCTCCTCATTTCTTAACTTCTGCATCACCTGTGCAGCAAATCGTTGGCCTGCCATCCAATAATCTTGGTTAAGCAGCATAATATTGACAATATTATCTGCTGTCGGGTCTGAGCCGCAAACACGTCGGAACTCTCTTCTTTCTTCATGAAAGCGGTGACAGAAGAAGAAAACGTGTTCTGCACTCTCTTCCGTTCCTGGGCACAATAGACATTCTCCAGTCCCAAACCTATACTGGTAGGCTCGGAAGCAACCATGCCCTGTGATAAACTGGGTGATATAATAATCTAACTTTGCTTCGACGACCACCACGATATCATCATCAAAGTCCAATATTTCGTAACCCTCTGGTAGACTAAGCCTAAGGACTCCGTCGCACATAGCATTCCACAACAGAGGTCCCAGCACCGAGCCCTGGGCTACACCGCCAGTCACCTTAAACCTTCTCGAGCCGTCCTCTGTCGAACATATCAAGGTCCTATCCTTGAAGTAGTCATGAATGATACTCCTGAGGTATTCAGGTACGTTCATTACCTGTAGGGCATCCAGGATGCAGCTCCATCTTGCTGTGCTAAAGGCATTCTTTACATCCATCGTGACAATAGCACAATAGCATTATGCGCCTCTTCTCCATCTCTTCCCTGTTATAGCATTCCTGGCCTTTTCCACCACCAACGTGATAGCATCTACTGTTGATCTCGCTTTCCGGAAGCCAAATTGAATCCTGCCACTCCTTCTGTGAACTCTTGTAGCCTATTTGCAATGACCTTCTCCAGAGCCTTCCCTGCTGTATCCAACATGCAAATCGGTCGATATGCTGAAGGTTCTGATGGCCTTCCTTCGTGCGTGCGTGTGTGTGTACTTTAGTATTGAGCGAGAACCTTCTTTCACAAATTGAAACAAGAAATATTCAATTTGTGTGATTTACAGTTGGCGCGAAATCATGTCCGTCAGTTTCAATAGAACATTTTAAGTAAGTAGTACAGGTAGTAATATACTAAAGTAAAAATTCATCGATAAAATTTGATTTAATTGATATAATTGTTAATTAACTGAGGTGTACTTTGTAATTATCTCCTTTTTTTTTCGTTCTCTTTTTTCTCTCTTGCATTATGTTACATTTTCCAAAAATCGTCGAACCAATATAGAGCTACTAACACTGCTTATTTTGGTTAAACTATTTCGCTGGGACACACCAATAGTGTGTTCGGAAAGTAAAAAGTTCTTTTCAGGTGAAAACACTACTGGATGGTAATTATACATTTCTATACTTGACATTATTTATTCAACTGCTGACAATTAAAAAATGATTTACGTTTAAAGATCTATATAATTGAATCGACATAGTGCTGTGAATTCTCTACTACTAATTCTCTACGTTTTTATGTTTTTGGTGATATAAATTGATAAATTTTTTAAGTTTTGAATCTCCGCCACTATTTGAAATTTTTATATATTTTTTTTTAAACTTTTATTCGAATAACACCCAAGGGCAATAGGTATTGGGGATGTAACATACCATATATACATACATATTAACTAAAAATAAAAATGAATAGATTAAAAATGATGAAGAATATACTAAAATGGATAAAAATAAAATAATATTTACACATCATAAATAAACATAGGTAATTAACTATTTTAAAAAATCAAAATTTTGATTACTATTTATTCTATGCTTAGCTAGTGTTGTTCCGTTAATGTTTTTTTATTTTTTTATTTTTTACATTCAGTATCATTATCAGTAATATTTATCTGGTCTGACATTTAATTTTGTAAATTACGTTTTATTTTCGTAATATGCAATTTTGTTCCTCCATCTTTGCTATGTTTTTTTATAATTTATTATTGTTATAACACTAAATTGTATCAAGATCGTATTTTTTAAAAGTTTTTTTAATTTTATTAGTGACCGTATTTAATGGATTATTATTTATCGCTTTGCTAATTTTTTTCAGTGTTATTTTCTATATTACTTTCATTCTCATTGTTAATTATTTTTAAATCATCCATAATCATGTTTTATTTCTATTTTTCTTATCTACTATTTTATGTTATGACATGTTTTTGTATGTTATTAATTTTTAGCTCTTTTTGTTGCTTATTTAAACATGAAAATCATAAATTATCAATTAATCTGTTGGAATGAAAATTAATTTTTAGAATTTGGTACATACTCCTATTAATTTTAATGATTTTCTTAATATTGTCATTCAGTTATCCTTGTCCAATGTAATTACTTCCTTTTTTTTTTTACTAATTGAAACTGTTTATTTATATGTATATATAGTTGACCGTAAAGGTTTATTTTTATTGCCTATTATATGTCATATTCCGCGTTTTTTTTACTGCATACCATTGCGGGCTTCGGTTATGGTGTTGGTTACTCCTGAAACGGTTTCCTAAGTAGAGATGGTAATAACAGAGCATATTTTAATAATCAATGTGGAATCCGTTTGAACAACAGTCTGTTTTGCATGTGTCTTGAACACTCGAGCCGTTCGTTGAGGATTCTCGTTTACCGCTTCTCCGTTTGTGGTTGTAAAGGGGTATTAGTCAAATACTTTACCCCCTTATGTTTCAAAACGTTAGGAATTCCTCTGAAACGAACGATGAACTGCCTCACACTTGAAATCTCTTTGAACAAAATCGCGTCTGACAGTTACATTACATACTCTAAACTTGTCCGTGATGTAGAAATTAGTAAAATACTTTAATTAATTAGTTTTGAACATAAAATATTAGTGAATATAACTAGCAATAGGCCCAATAAGATATATATATAGCATGTGTTTTTTTTTTTTATATTTTTGATTATTTTTATGTTTCAATTTGTATTGAATATTACATACTTGTACTGTGCATATACTAGTTGTAGATCCAGAGATCCTCAAATTGACATTAGAAATTTCAATAAAAATAAAATTGCCCATATTTTCCTCTTTTTTTGAAAAAAAAGAAAGAAAAAATTCTACTCAATAAATAAAATAACGATAGATAAAAAAAAATCATATACATACATATATAAATGTCTAACCCGTTAAACATTTCAAATTTTTTTTTAAAATTATGGACGGTACTAATTGAATTCAGATTAATGGGTTTTTTAAATTCCCATTACAGGGAACTTGAAAAAAAAAAGGCAAGCAAATTTACGGAGGATTTTATAAAAACATTAAGAGGGAAAAGTTCTAGAAACACTACAGTGTTAAAAGAGGTTTCCAATAACCTGACGTTACATACTCTAAACTTGTCCATAATGCCGACATTTTTAAAAATACTTTAATTATATGTTGTTGAACATCAAATACGACTGAAAATAGGCCTAAATAACTTATATTATGTTCGTGATAAAAGTTCCTTTGTTTCAATGTGGATGGAATATTACACAGTTTTCAAATTCATCATTTTACTAATTAAATTCGATTTAATGGATTTTGAAATTCCCATCACAGCCAACTTGCAACAAGTAAGCCAAACTGTCAATTTACGATGAGTTTTATAAACGTATTAGAGGAAAAAGTTCAAGAGAAGTTTCCGACGAGTCTCACCTTAGTTTAACAAGGGGAAAGACTTATTGGTTATTATAAGTTTGTTAAGCTTCCCATCCAAACGAGTACGAAACAAAACATTGGAATAGAAACAACCCTCTGCTCCCTAAATTAATTGGAAATCCAGCAACCCTCTGACGTTGTTTCGAACAGTGCATCTGGATTACTTAAGCATCTCAATTTATCACGCGATCGAAATAAATTTCCTAAAAGTTTTAATGGCTTAAATTACGGATCTTCTTCAGCTCTGGTCCATTATTAATTCAGTACTGTTAAGTAAGGAGGCATCTTCAGAATGATTAGGATCATGATTAGTACAACGACGGATAGGTAGGATTTAATTTTGCTTAAAAGGGCTTAATGCAAGTTAATTTTTATTACGTCATCTTTTTAATTATTCTTCCTGAGGGTAGTTAGTATAGGTAGTAGGGGCTTATCTGTATTGGAAAATTTAAGGACTTTTACTATAGCAAAATTAAAAAAAAAAAGTTCTTACATGAATTAATTAGGTTATAATATTATGTTATTGATTAATCTAAACCGTGTTTTATAGGAAATGGTTTAAAGATAATATATACACTAAAACTTATAGTACGTATTCAATTATACCATGTATACATAATAAATAAGATAATAATAATAATACAAATAAAAAAAATTGATGATAATAATGATAAAAATGTATATAGGCACATCTCAAATAAAGATAAGTAGATGAACGTGTTAAATAATCTCAAAATAAAAAAAAACATCTAAGGTAAGGAAGGTTAAAATAAATCAATTAAATTAAAAACAAATAAGTCATGAAAGTACATAAGATATAATAATAATAAAATAAACAAATAAATATAAAATAAAATGGGTAATAATTCTAATGAAAAAAAAAATTACTTTATCAAAAAGTTTCAGTTTAACTGTTTCAAAGTTGCACAGTTATTTCGGTACCCTGAGAATAAAGATATTAAAGTCACATTTTAATAATTGAACATAAATAAAATATTCATTTATTTTATATATGTATATATAGTTGACCATCTTGCAACCCTGACCATGTTCTTATGTTTCATTTATTTTATTTTGAATGTACAATTGTTTTACTTAAAGAAAATAATACCTTAAAAAAAATGCTGTAAGCTATTTATATATCTTAATAAATAATAAACTAAAATAAAATTAGAAATATAATTAGAATTATGGCAAACCTGGTTAAACAATGTATTGTCGATATGATTGTAATAAACAGTTCAAATTGAATAAAATTGTAATGAGTGAAATAGTTGATAAAAATAGATAATTTAACTGAATATGGTGAAAATTAAGTAATTAGTGCATAGTAGTTACTTTATTTAATGATATTTTTTGGTTAATTGACTAAGGTATGTTTTGATAAAGGCAGAATACCCTGCAACCTTTTAATGACGTAGTTGTAATATTGTGAATAAGGTAGGATAACTTAAAATAAGGGATGATTAAGAAAGTTTTTAAAAATAATTTTTAATGATTAAATTGTAATTGAAATTGTTAATTAATAGATATCCATGAAAATTACCGGATGGCCGAGACGTTGGAGTTATAACATAATAAATATGTCCAGACTGTATGGATATTTTTTATTATAATTGATAAACAATCCAGTCTTAAACAATGAATAGAAGCAAGCGGGTCTCAAACAAAACACGTAGAAGCATTAGATTTAGTCATTATTAATAGAGATTGTCTGTGAGATAAGGTTTGATGGTGCTCCTTATTCCTTGGAACAGTCAGTTTAATGATAGGAGTTAGTTAACTGGCCAAGTTAAAAGGAGAACTGAGAACGATTCTGTCTCGAACGGCCTCGAGCAATCGCTTCCACAACCCACTTTTCTTTCCTTTGTAAACTGCAATTAATTTACGTTTAGAAGAAAAGAGAATATTCACCTCATTAAAATGGTGTTGATTTCAAAAATATTTTCGAACTGTTTTATTAGTTTTTTAAAATAAAGAGACTGAAATTTAATGCTAGTATTGCTCAATTTTTACTCGCCACTTTAGTTTGAGATAAAATTAATCCTTGTACATATAAAACAGCTATTTCTTTGTTATTTCGGACGCCAATACTTCCCCTAAATATATCGTATATATATAAATCATTTTAGGCGTTTTCGATATAATGGATAAAATGTGATAAACGATTATATACACTGGCTCTGCTGGTCAGTAAGTTGTTACAGCATTTCAGGCATACGCCCGCCTTAAATATATAATTTCAATTTCAGACGACCTTGACGTTTTTGAGCTAGGCTGTGTACGTACAAACCACTTTGTGGGACTTCGGGTAACCTCAAAACGTCTATTTTCGTCAACAATTTAAATTAGAAGTTTTGTACGATCGCAATACTTATAAAATTCCTTATAAATGCATTAAGTTAATTTAAAATTGTAATTACTCTATCATTACAGGATTTAAAAATTAAACATTGGGTTTGTAAAGGAGCAGTCAACGTCAAATTATATAGCTAATTTAGGGATGGAAACATAAAATTACATTAATAATGACCAGAGATATTACATCTCATATTAACAGTCTTGAAAACATTACCGTCTAAGTGGAATATTTTTCACAAGATTTTGGACTTTTTTGGCATTCGTGTTTTTTTTTTCCTGCCCTACAAGAGTAAGAAAAAGGTTGAAATTTATATCTCAGCTCCTTTAGAGGATACGCAAGTATAAGACTCTAGTTTATATACTGTGTTGATTTATGTTTATTTAATTTATTTTTAATCCAAAAATGTGGACGGGTCCTTTTTTCCAAAATTTTGCACCGCTGTCTAAAATTGAATAACACTTCCTGGGAATCAATAGCTGGTGGAATCTAAGGCTGGTATCACCATTGAGAGCAATTATTAAAAATATTAAAGAGTAAAATAAAAAACTTTTTTTTGATAATACGGTAATAAATTCTTCTATTTCTATTTTGTCAATTAATTACATTGTTTCAAGAAAAGTTGAAACTTTTTCACATTTCACAAACTTTGGTTATACTGAACGTTTCAAGCGTTTTGGCCCATTTTCAACATCTACAATAACAGATAATTAAGATTAAACATTAAAAACCATTTTAACATATAAATTAAAATACAATATAGATATAAGCTCATTTAAATTTTTTTTTCTGTAATGAATGTGTACCATTTTCAATTTGTACCAGTTTTTATTTGTAATAAATTAATATTTTTTTAAATATTTATATAATTTATAGACAATATATTTGTAATGACTTACTCGTATACTCTCTTATGATGGCGTCGTTAGACCATAAGCCACATTGGCCAGTAGAGTTCTGATAATCTTAGCCCTTAGAGGGTTGAATATAGATTAAATATAAATTTTTGATAAAGTATTTTTAATTTTTTTTTGGAATATCTAGAGTTAGTCGTTTTGATAATGCAATGTTAGTAATTTTATGATTGCTATTAAGGGGAAAAAAAGTCAATATAGTAGAAGTTTAGTCGGAAAAAGGAAACTTTTAAGTGGAAAAGTTTATATGAGAGTGTTGGTGAACTCCATTAAAGACCAATTTAGAACTGTTTTAGTGATTCACTTAGAATAATTCAACTGTTCGGCCTTAATTAATTTAAATACTTGCCCTGAATATAAATTATGTCTATGTTAACTGCAGCTTAAAGTAATTTTCCTGAATAGAACGTTAATATTTAAAATTATACTTATATGTCTTATGTAAGACATACTTGTATTATAAGCATATGTTACTTAAGCCTGTCATCACTGGATTTATAAATTTGTCACTTGCCGAAATTCCAAAATTCCTGGAAATGCTTGGTAAGCAAAGAAAGTAATAGTCCAAGAGCCCAAGGGGAGAAAAAAAAACAGTTATTTCTCTCCCATTGTTCATTCTTTTTAAAAAAAAACTATATACTATTGAGAGTCGAAATTGGTGACTTCTAACCACAGTCAGGAGAAATGAAAATGGATACAAAAAATTCATTTTTTATTCCTTTTTTGTTAAAAAATTGCATTATTTCATATTAGAAAATGGTTCAGTTTTTACCTAGGTTCTACTAAGGATACTGTAAATGCCATTTTTACTATATTCCTTATGCGAAACATTCTTACGGAACTAAAAATATATGTATATATAATGTAAATAACAAAAATGTTACTTTTTCTAATAAAAACACTTTTTACATTTTTTTTCATCTACATATGAAAATATATAGTAATTGAGTAGAAGCTGCGGAAGGATGCATTTAAAGAAAGGACTTGCTGTTAGAAACCGTTTTTAATTTAGAAAGTGCTCATCTGAACACACTACTCCGGTGAGATACTTGAAAGCCATTGCTTTGTACATAAAATGTAAAAATTGAAATTAAAAAAAAAAAAAAAATGGAAATCTTACGTCTGAAATTTTTGTTCGATTTGTATTATCTGTTCCTAATTGAGAATTTACCCTGACGTACTTGATTCTTTTAATTTTAAAGGATTTTAGCATGGTTCTACTTTTTGAAAAGGTAGAATCTTAGAAGTAGGCAATACAGTATCTCGAAACCCACTAGATATGCTGACATCTGTAAATACTCAAAATGAATAGGTCGTTTGTAGCCGAGGAAGTTAAGGCATCTATCCTTGACTGCCTGGAGCCTGTTTCATAATGAAAGCTAATAGTATTAGTTCATAGTACAAGTATAGAAACAACGTGGTAATTGCACTAATACTTTTTTTTCATAATAGGGAGGACTATTAGTGATATTACAGGAGTTAAAAATTACTAAAGTACTAGTTACTATTGTTCAAGTCAGTGTAATTGTATTAAGTTAAATCGACAAGACTAAGTATTAGTTTGTACTTTATTATGAAACAGGGCACTGGTGATTACAAAGGCGCACAGTGTGGGAAACTGCCGCATTTGTTCAAAAACCTCTAAATTGTTTAAATCTGTTATTCTCATTAATTTCTATGTTATTCAGGGGACTTAATTTAGTGAAATGCATTTTTTTTTTAATACTGATAATATATTCAGGTGTTAAAATATAAATCTTAATTTTTCCTGGCTCCTGACTTCATACGCCTCACATACGTCAATACAACTTACACAAAAATTGCTCTAATATGTTCACTTTCATGGATCATGCAAATCTCGTTAAGGCTTTACTTTTCACTGATTTATAAAAATCTACAATAAAGAATTTTTCCAGTGTTAAATAGGAAGTGGCCTAAGAAATTGAAATTGAAAGTGGCGATGAATTCGTTTATAGGCATTTGATTGTAAGAAAGCACATTGATCAGCATATTTAAACTATGTAAATATTTTTGAGGGCTTTTTTTTTTTCATACTTTCGGGCAAAAATTAGCTGTAGTTGTAACTAATAGCTAATAATGCCCTTATTCATGAATGAACCACTGATAAATTAATATTTATATATCTTAATAAATCGATTAATATATAATAAATAAATTAATATATCGTATGTATGGCAATATTAGCAATTAGTATTGCATCCCTGACCCTTCATGAATATCTTTTTAATGGTACAGATTTTTTTTTTTAATACAATATTATATTCATATTTATCGTACAATATTCATTCTTGCTCAACTTGGGCTATGTAGAATATTCGATACATTTTTAATTTAGTAATTATTACAGTTTTCTGAAGAAGAATCATATATTTTGGAAAGTATTTAACAATTTTAAATTTTCTCTAGGCCCTTAACTATTCGTCCTGCATTCAAAATCTGTGTATAACGTTGATCTAAAACGTTAAGTAATTCAAATTTTCATATATTTTTTCACATTTTCGGTGTTTAGGCAGAACTGAAGAAGGTGTTAACATTTCGCTATTTTTTCCCGGTTTTAGCGACTCCGATCCTATAAATAAGAAAAATAAAAACATAAAACTTCTTTACTTTTAGTGAAAAACTATACTAGGCATAGAACTATCCATATATACTTTAGATCCTATCATATTTCTACGTTTTTTTTGTTATACGAGAAGTCAAAGTTTGCGATTACAAATTAAAATCCCATTATATAGGCTCCTTCGGTGTTATATTTATATAAAAATATTATAAATAAATAACATTTTAGAAGAGTTTCAATTAGTGACCATTGCAAACATTTTATTTGATGTGTTCTAAGGTTTTATTTTCCAAAGCTTTCTATTCAACGAGAAACGTTCAACGTTACCTCATCTGAATTGAATTTCAAATTGAAACAGCTGTGGTACACTAGCCCTCCTGTTACACCAGAATATAAAATAATATGTTTACGTTGAAAAGGTTTGAAATGTTTAGCGATGATGAGATAGGGTATAGAGGTCAATCGACTAAGGTAAGTGTTGACATAAAGCTTTTAGCATAATACTGCTTAGACATAACATAACAGGTCTAGTGCATTACGGCTTACAGCCAACACACTCTCAATCTCTCCGGCTGCCAAGTCGCTGAGGAAAATGAGCTCACTGCCTTGTCATATTTTTTTATCAAAGAAAATAATATTAAAATATTATCATGATGATTTCAAAATCCAAGGTTTAAATGTAGTATTATTATTATTTAAAGGTTTATGAGTCGTCTATGATTACATAGCTTGAAATATCAGCTCCGAGCATAAAACTGATATGTGATTTATTTATGGAAGCATAATGTACCTTTAAACTTCAATACATTCTTTATTCTTTCATCAATTTATTACCGACGTATTCATACTTTATATCAACTTTTATGTTAATAGAAATCAATTTACGTCTTCAAGCAAGCATAAACCTCATAGAAGATCACATATCTTATCTCCTCCACAATTTGACTTCACTTTTAGCTAATTTTATCCCGCTTCTAATGTGTTTGGGAAAACTAACGTTTGTTTACATTTAGCTAGATAGGATAAATGTTTTGAGAATATATACGTTATAAGAAATGTTACAAAATATGAGAAATGCTACTTTTAGTTTAGTTTAGTTTAGTTTACTTTAATGCCGTTTTTCGATTTCAGGGGCTTTTTAAATATTGCTCGATTAAACTATCTCAAAGTCTCTCCTTTCCGTTTTAAGCTAATATTTCGAAAGTGATATTGGGCCCTCGCTCTCCGGGGGTTTAGCGGGGCGGGTCGGGCGGGGAAGGATGGCCTTTTTTTTAGCGTTACAATCCTGCTTTTGTGAGATTGTGACATGTCATTCATCGACCAACCTACTCGCTATAATTGTCTGTTCTAAAAGACAGATAAGTAAGGCTACCATGGAGGGCGGGAGTGGCGGGTTTGATGCCGTTTTTCGATTTCAGGGGCTTTTTAAATATTTTGCTCTATCTTTAAAGTCTCTCCTTCCCGTTTTAAGCTAATATTTCGAAAGTGATATAGGGCCCTCGCTCTTCTGGGGTTTAGCGGGGCGGGTCGGGCGGGGAAGGATGATCTTTTTTTAGCGTTACAATCTCCTCTTGTGGGATTGTGACATGTCGTTCATCGACCAGCCTACTCGCTATAATAGTCCGTTGATGCCGTTTTTCGATTTCAGGGGCTTTTTAAATATTGCTCGATTAAACTTTTGATGCCGTTTTTCGATTTCAGGGGCTTTTTAAATATTGCTCGATTAAACTATCTCCAAGTATCTCCTTCCCGTTTTAAGCTAATATTTCGAAAGTGATATAGGGCCCTCGCTCTCCGGGGGTTTAGCGGCCTCGTTTACCTCATCGTACTCAAATCCTCATTTTTGATTTATTATTATTTTGTGAGGTAAGGTTTGCTCGAAGGCGTTTTGTGTTCAAATTTGGCTGTAGGAGATAATTATTTATTCGGTTACTATAGCCATGAGTCAACCCTGTTGATTCTGGAGCCCTTCTGGGGTCTGCTCAGCCTCATTAATTGGTTACGCTGGATTGGGAAAACTCTGGCCGTCGAGTGTGTGACCAAATCAGCTCCGCACAACCATTAGGCTAATAACGCTACTTCCTTACAAGTACGTTACAACCCGTTACAAAGTTCTATCTATTTTTCTTTGGCACTTTAGTCCAATTTTTTATTATTATAAATGTTTTTATTCTGCTGCTATTAATCCCAGTATAAGAAAATAGTAAATATACTGTTTTTAAGAGAGGATAGGAGTCAAGGCGAAAAAAACAAACAATTTTTTTAACTGTTTATTGGTTGCTGACGTTTCGACCAACAAGGTCTTCATCAGGGCTATTGTGATGTCATGGGCAAACAATGAATAGCTGAAAACTATTTTTTTCTATAATATATACTTAACAATGTTTTTTTTAGAAAAATAATAAACGCTATATGACAATATTTATAAAAACATCGTTTTTATATATAATTAATAATAAATAAATTTTTCCTTGTCTCCTTATTAATTACGTTCATATTTTCTCTTTCTTTTTTTTATCGGTTTTCCCTCGATATTTCGAGGTCCTATCCCCATCCTGAGGAATACCTATAATTTTATTTTATTTTTTATCTAGAACAATAATTTGTTCATATATACTACTTTACTACTTCAACAAAAAGTGTTTTTTTTTTTAATAAAAAATAAAGCTATATGACATTTTTATAAAAAAAATTTTTTTATTTTCAATAAATTATAAATACAGTTCTCCTGTTAATCCCTTCTCTTGTTAATTTCATCCGTATTACTTCTATTTTTCCTCGATGTAATTAGGTCCTTTCTCCATATTCAGGTTAAGCTGCAATTTTTTTTGTCTAAAACAATAATTTGATTGTTAAAAAAGATGTCAAAATAGTATGTATCTATTTTACTATAACCCGTCATAGCGGTACAGATTTATTTAATTTTTTTATTTTGAAAGATTTATTATAATTGTAACAATGTTCAATCTGATGTGAATAAACGGCATATTTAATTTATTATACGTGTGAATCAATAAGTCATCTAAATTCAAACTTTTCCAATTTATGTAGGCCCTAATATTTATATTAACCATATCCCAAGAAATGATTGAGCCCGTTGATGTATATATATGGCATTGCTTATTTATATTTATATTGTTATACAATCCAATGTTGACTTTTTACTTGAGGTTTAACGTCCTTTTGTTCTCCAGCTTAGAAGAAGAAAGACGGTTTATTCTACAGCTTGCTAAGCGAGTATAGTCAGAGCGCGAGGTTAAAATTTATTCGAAGGGTCCGCCACGAAATACAAGTCAATACTATATTTAAATTTAAAAATAAAATAAGATCTATCAATTTTTTGAAATATTTTATACATATATATATTTAAAACCATACTTGAACAAAAAAGATCCTTCAAACATCATGTTTGTTTTGAGTATTCTCGGCACGTTTGTTTAAATCTTAAAAAGAAAGAAAACCAATTAAATCTTTAGGTGTGTACATTTAATTATCCTTTATAAAACCAACAATATATTTTTCCTCTGACACGATAAATTATTTTTAAACTCTTTGTTATTCTAATTTAAACAAGGAATTATTCATTCTTGTTATTTTTACGATTTATTTATAAAATCGCTTTCTTTTGATCATTCCAGATAAACGTACTTTACATATGGTTTGATTAAAATAACAATAAAAAAAATAAAATAAAACAAATGTGTACCGCTACAACTTGTGAAGAGTCAGGGGTACAGTACATCGTAAGGAAGTACTGTTACTAGATCAACTGTTGTGCAAGGACATAATCACGCTCAACCGCTAGATTTTTCCCCAATAAGGATACTACCTTTATGAAGCTGGACCCCGGAGAGCTCCAGAACCCACAGGGCTAAGTCAACGGCTACAGGTAACAGGTAATTATTATCTGTCCCTGCTGGATTCAAACCCGAGTCCTTTGAGTTAGTAGCATGATGCTTTGAGTCACTCCGTTCTCACTTTTTAAAAAGTATACTACATATTTCTTCAGCCATTTCAATTCATCAAACTATCTATCATATGATTGTGTACAAGGTTACAAATAGTATTGTGTACAAATATTTCCTGTGTGTTTTTTTCTATATATTAAAGAGTTAAACACATGAAAACAGCTTAATTTTAGTGTCCTTTACCAACGCCATTTTAAGAAATTTGTTCTCTTCTCATTTTACCGTTTTCACGACTTTAAAATGAATTATTTATTATTCTGGTCTACATTAGTACTTTGAATGCCTCAATCATTCCGATCTTAAATAGTTAACGTCTAAAAACGTCTTATTGGAAATTACGGTCTTATAAATAACATAGTTATGACAATAAATGATTTGGCTTAACGAATCTAGATGTTGAATGATGTTACTAACCATCATAACCCGCATAGAAAAGTTGAGGCCTAACGCAATCCTACTTATGCCTCGGTATATTTATTCTCTGAACGTTTACCTGTTGAAGCTGTTATCGCAATTCTATTATAATAATAGAATTGCTCTCAGCAATTAAATTTTACCTTTCCGTGGAAAATAAATTCTGCATTAATTGAACCCAATAACCTCTAATGCGAATACAATTGACTCTTCCCAACCAAAAACTCTGGCCTAAATAGAAAAATTCGATTTATCAAATTGTTTGACAATGGCAAAACACGGTCCTCTTGGTCGACGTCCTCGCCGAGGGAAGTACTTCTGGCTCTGCAGCCTGAAGTCATCCACACCATCAATATTATGGTTATATGGGCATATAATTATATCCCTCCCCATTGTTTATGAGCTCCCCGACTACCATGGCACTAATGTATAAAACGCATCCTGCGTACATTGTCCACTACTCCTATCTTAGAATGCCTAGAGCCAATACAAGATTGGTCTAACCGAGGTTCAAGGTCCAATATAACCTATTCAAGTTATGGTTCCAAAGTCATTGATCTTTTTTCTTACATTTTCACTCGAGCAATAAATCTGTGCCTAGACACAAAGGGTAATTCACGAAAGCATCCTATGCATTACTTCTTTGTGTATTTATTTACTTTGTTTATGTGGATTTATATAGAATTAGGTTTAGTAAAACAAAAAAAAATCTTCAGGTAAAATTATTATTAAATTTTTAAAAAAAGCAATTTTTAAATTGCTCCCTTTGATATAATTTTTATCACTGGCCAAATTAAAATGTGAAATAGATCGTACAACACTCTTATACTGTGTAAAACTGTTAAAAAGAAAATAATATTTTCTACAATGCGAAATTATGAATATTAAATAAAAATGTACACATTACAATCCGTAACAGTTAATGTTGGAAAACCTACCATCAAGCCACATGTATAATTTTATTCTTGCAGCATTTTGAATTTTATATTTTATGAAAAATTATAATATAAGTATTATGTAAAATCTACAAATGTTCAGATACTCTGTACTGTGAATAAAAAAAAATTATTTCAATGGCGTGACCTATGGCTGACAGTCATAGTGTTCAGCATTATGGCCTAAGCTAGATTACGTTTCATTTATATTAGAATGATTTAGATGCGGCCAAATGCTTATTTCCAAGGAATGTAAATATAATATTGGAGTTTTCATGATTTTTGGGGGAAGGGCACTTCCGATATCATAGCCTCCTATGACGTATTTAAAACAAATATATTAAAAAAACATCGATCTCTAAGAAAAATGATATATTTGTTAACAATATGCACATTTTGGAACATCATTTAATGATGTCAATGTGGTATCTTAAAAATGACGTACTAGTCAGTGAGGCAAGCGTGACAACACAGCTCAGTTCGTGAAATTTTATTTGCGAGTAAATCCTTTGTTCCCGGTATATGCATTGTTAATGCAATGTCCGCATTAAGTCCTGAAACAGAAAGCTGTTGACTAGTAAAGGATTCGATTGCTAATAAAGTTTCGTGAATCTGGCTGTGTGGTACAGCCTTTCTTTCTGTCCAGTGCCCGCTCGTCTCTAAGTAATTGAAGAAAAACAAATCGTCACTCAACTTTCACCTACCACCCTGGAACTATACTATACAATTTAATATAAATTTATGGACTCATCTAATGTTAGCAATGTCGGTACGCACACATAAAAGAATGAAGTAGTAATAATAATAAATTAAAATTTTGAAATAACTTAAAATAAAAATGAAACAAATAAAATAGTATTCGTAGTAAAAAAGTTAAATACAAATAAATAATATCGAATCTATAGACACTTCCGGCCAGTTGGTTTTATCGTAAAATTTGCTGTAATATAAGATATAGCCGCCATTAATAAGTACTTTTACTTTCGTAAGATTTTTTTTGTTTTTTGGGCTTGCTGTTCACACACATACACACCAACACACACAGAGATTATTTTAGGACTTCAAAAACGTTTATGTTCGTCTAAAATTCGGTTTTGAAATTTTGCACAATCACTATGTTTACTCTTATTTTATATCCCATATTTATGTAATTGTAATCATTCTCACTCCGTTTTGTACTGTTCTCCATTTACACAATATTATTTTGGATAGATGTTTTTTATGAGTATATTTTTAGCGTATAAATAATTTTCCTTTAAGATTTTTTCTTTTTTCAAATATTCACTTTTAAATAGTTCATAGTCTCTTTTTGGACACACTATATAATAATAATGTTTATTTATATTTATAGTTTGTATCTTTTGGGCAGCATCTTTCAAATTGTTTTTATTTCATAGTTTTGGTTCTCTTCCTGATTGATGTTATTTTTCTTGTACTTTTTTAATCTATTCTGGACTTTTTAAGTTCTGTAATATGGGTTGTTCTATTCTTTGACTATTGAGTTCTTCTTTCTGTCATCGAATTATTTTTCTATCTTAATTATTACTATTATATCATCTAGTATAGAAAATAATTTTATTAGAAATGTATGTAAACATCGCCATTGCTGTGAGTTGCCTACTAATAAAATAAAACCTGTTTTGATATATTATATTACAGCTACTTCTATTTATAGTTTTTATTTGTATCTTGGTATTATTATTGGTATTTGGTGGAGAGAACTTGTCCTACAACTTGTTCTAGTGGTCCTTTATGCCATCCCCTGGCGGTTACCTGAGTTGCTACCGCCTACTAACCAAGGTGGTAGCGCCAAGATTCATTTCTCAGGATGGCCGAAAAATAAATATTAACTACCCCTGGTGGGATCGAACCGACAACGTTCCAAACCGGGGGACCTACGTCCCAACCAGCACGGTCGCTACCTATTACAGGTACCTATTTAAAGTTTACTTTTTCTGACATATATTTTGTCAATTGGTTCTGTATAGACTTTAGTTTTGTATTTTATCAGCGATTAGATATTATCATTTGCTGTTCTTAAAAAGGAAACGCTTTACTGTATTATTTAAACTAGCAAAACCTCTCATAAATGTTAGAGTTTAGAAGTTGTGGGCTTTTTAAAGGCATTTTATTGAAAGTTAATCTTGTTAACTCAGTTAAGAGGCGGGGTTTTAATTTTTATGAAGGCCAACCTCAAAGCCTTAATGGACCTTGCTTAAAATAACTTTGTTCTTTTTTTTTTTATCAGAAAATGTTGTCAAAAGAATGTTTTTCTCTTTTATTTTATAATAATTTTATAATTTGATAAACTCTAATTAAAAATATTTTCTTTGATAAATATTCCAGGTCCTTAACCAACGTTATAAATTTCTAGTGAGTCATTCCAGGTCAACTCAACACGCTTTTGAACCTTTCCATCTCAAATTTTGCACAAATGTGTATGTATAGACTCAGAAAAATATGAAATTTTATTGAGATATGTTTTCTCGTTTTTGAGTTACAGTGATCTTAAGTACACATTACATTAGTACACAATGTATTTCAGCAACGATGTTATGCTTTAGGGGATCAAAAATAATTACGTACCTGACTAGAATATTCCACTTTCTCATCTATAACAAGAGATGTATTTTGAACTGTTGTGGTTAGCATGCTAACATGCTGAAATAGTACAAGAGCCCAAGAGGAGAAAAAAGGCACCTATGTGAAATTGACCCCCCATCCTCGAAAGATTTCCAGTAGCCCCTACATAAAATTCAAAGTTCCTAATAAAAAAAAAGAATTATTTATGTTGTTTAATGTAAATAAATACCAATTAAACATTACACAAGATTTTTGTGCAACTTCGTAGCCATTTATCTTTTTTGCAGACAACATTACGGATTTATTTAATAAGGATAATTTTTTTAAACTCTTGGGAGGAGGCCAACAGAACACCCAAAAATCAAAAAAAAAAATTACGTGCGACTTTTGTGCACATTTGACATCGAATATAGATTTTAGGTAATAAGTCGAAACATCTGCCGAAATCAGACCGTTTAATTTTTTTTTCTAGCAACAATACGATATTATTTCATTAGTATAATTTTTAGAACTGACAGAGGGGGGGGGGCCAACAGAACTCCAATCATAACTCCTACAAAACAAAAAAAAATTAGCATCAAAAATATTTCAAAGTAAAAAAAAACTGCGTAGATCGGAACATTTAAATTTTTTTTTTAGTAACAATACGATATTATTTCATTAGCATAATTTTTAGTACTCGCGGGGGGGGGGGGCAACCAATCTCCGATTAGAACTCCTAAAAAAAAAAAAAATTCGAATCAAAATTATTTCCAATTCGAAAAAATCTGCCGAAATCAGACCGTTTATCTTTTTTTCTAGCAACAAAGCGAAATCAAACCGTTTATCTTTTTTTCTAGCAACAATACGATATTATTTCATTAGTATAATTTTTAGAACTCACAGGGGGGGCCAAGAGAACTCCAATCATAACTCATAAAAAACAAAAAAAAATCAGCATCAAAAATATTTCAAAGACGAAAAAAACTGCGTAAATCGGAACATTTATCTTTTTTTCTAGTAATAATAGGATATTATTTCATTAGTATAATTTTTAGAACTGACAGGGGGGGGGGCCAACAGAACTCCAATCATAACTCCTACAAAACAAAAAAAAATTA
>NW_027116175.1:226350-228132 GCF_000696795.3 Halyomorpha halys
TATCATTTTTTCTAGCAACAATATGATATTATTTCATTAGTATAATTTTAGTACTAAAACTGCGTAAATCGGAACATTTATCTTTTTTTCTAGCAACAAAGCGAAATCAGACCGTTTATCATTTTTTCTAGCAACAATACGATATTATTTCTTTAGTATAATTTTTATAACTCACATGGGGGGCCAACAGAACTCCAATCATAACTCTTAAAAAACAAAAAAAAATTAGCATCAAAAATATTTCAAAGACGAAAAAAACTGCGTAAATCGGAACATTTATCTTTTTTTCTAGTAATAATACGATATTATTTCATTAGGATAATTTTTAGAACTCGCGGGGGGGGGGGGCCAACAGAACTCGAATCATAACTCCTAAACAACAAAAAAAAATTAGCATCAAAAATATTTTAAAGTCGAAAAAATCTGACAATATCAGACCATCAACTATACGATATTATTTCATTAGTATAATTTTGAGAACTCACAGGGGGGCCAACAGAATTCATATAAATATTTTTGAGGCGAATTTTTTTTGTTTTCTCGGGAGTACAGATCAGAATTTTTTTTTTGGCCCTCCACGAGTTCTAACAATTATCCTAATGAACTAATATCGTATTGCTGCTTTTTTTCAAGCACTAATCGTTTTTAGGTAATATGTCAAGAAATCTGCCGAAATAAGAGCATTTATCTTTTTTTCTAGCAACAATACGATATTATTTTATTAGTATAATTTTTAGAACTCGCAGGGGGGCCAACAGAATTCCAAGCAGAAATCGTAAAAAAAGAAAAAAAAAATGTCGGCCAAAAATATTTCTACGTCGAAAAAATCTGCGTAAGTGGAACATTTTTCTTTTTTTCTAGCAACTATACGATATTAGAATACGATATAGCTACAATACGTAACATTTATCTTTTTTTCTAGCAAAAATACTATATTATTTCATTAGTATAATTTTTAGAACTCGTAAGGGGCCAACAGAACTCCGATCATAACCCTTAAAAAACCAAAAACAAATTTCGCCTCAAAACTATTTCCAAGTCGAAAAAATCTGCCGAAATCAGAACTTTTATGTTTTTTTCTAGTAACAATACGATTATATTTCATTAGGATAATTTTTAGAACTCGCGGGGGGGGGGGGGCAACCAAAACCCGATTAGAACTCCTAAAAAAAAAAAAAAATTCGATAAAAAATATTTTCAAGTCGAAAAAATCTGCCGAAATCAGATCATTTATTTTTTTTTCTAGCAACAATACGATATTATTTCATTAGGATAATTTTTAGAACTCGCGGGGGGGGGGGGAGGTATCCATACTTCATTCAGTTCTCCCTAAATAACAAAAAAAAATTCGTATCAAAAATATTTCAAAGTCGAAAAAATCTGCCGAAATCAGACCATTTATCTTTTTTTCTAGGATGGAACTCGAATCTGAACTCCTAAATAACAAAAAAAAATTCGTATCAAAAATATTTCAAAGTCGAAAAAATCTGCCGAAATCAGACCATTTATCTTTTTTTCTAGTAACAATACGATATTATTTCATTAGGATAATTTTTAGAACTCTTTGTGGGGGGGGCAACCAAACTCCGATTTGAACTCCTAAAAAAGAAAAAAAAATTCGCATCAAAAATATTACAAAGTCGAAAAAATCTCCCGAAATCAGACCATTTATCTTTTTTTCGGAAAGAGAACTCGAATCATAACTCCTAAACAACAACAAAAAATTAGCATCAAAAATATTTTAAAGTCGAAAAAATCTGACAATATCAGACCATCAACTAT
>NW_027116175.1:229218-244289 GCF_000696795.3 Halyomorpha halys
TAGAACTCGCGGGGGGGGGGGGAGGGGAGAAGGCAACCAAACTCCAATCAGATCTCCTAAAAAACAAAAAAAAAAGATTCAAAAATATTTCAAAGTCAAAAAAATCTGCCGAAATCAGACCGTTTATCTTTGTTTCTAGCAACAATACGATATTATTTCACTAGTATAATTTTAAGAACTCACATGGGGGCCAACTGAACTTTGATCAGAACTCCTAAAAAACAAAAAAAAATTCGCACCAAAAATATTTCTACGTCGAAAAAATCTGCCAAAATCAGACCATTTAGAACTCGCAGGGGGGCCAACAGAATTAATATAAATATTTTTGGGGCGAATTTTTTTTTGTTTTCTCGGGAGTTCAGATCAGAGTTTTTTTTTGGCCCCCCACGAGTTCTAACAATTATCCTAATGAACTAATACCGTATTCCTGCTTTTTTTCTAGCACTAATCGTTTTTAGATAAATGTTAAGAAATCTGCCAAAATCAGAACATTTTTTTTTTTTCTAGGAACAATACGATATTATTTCATTAGTATAATTTTTAGAACTTGCAGGGGGGCCAATAGAATTCCGATCAGAACTCATAAAAAACAAAAAACTAAAATTTCGGCCTACACATTATCAAAATGAAAAGATGTATTGTTGCCAAAAAAAAAGATGTATGGTCTGATTTCGGCAGATTTTTTCGACTTAATAAAATAATTTCTAGCACTAATCGTTTTTAGGTAATAAGTCAAAAAATTTGACGTAAGCAGAATAATTATTTTTTTTTCTAGCAACAATACCATATTATTTCATTAATACAATTTTTAGAACTCACAGGGGGGGGGGGGGCCAACAGAACTCGAATCGTAACTCCTAAACAGCAAAAAAAAATTAGCATCAAAAATATTTTAAAGTCGAAAAAAACTGCGTAAATCGGATCATTTATCTTTTTTTCTAGTAACAATACGATATTATTTCATTAGTATAATTTTTAGAACTCGCAGGGGGGCCAACAGAATTAATAATTATATTTTTGAGGCGAAATTTTTTTTTGTTTTCTCAGGAGTCCAGATCAGATTTTTTTTTTGGCCCCCCACGAGTTCTAAGAATTATCCTAATGAACTAATATCATATTGCATCTTTTTCTCTAGCACTAATCGTTTTTAGGTAATAAGTCGAGAAATCTGCCGAAATCAGAATAATTATCTTTTTTTCTAGCAACAATACGATATTATTCTATTAATACAATTTTTAGAACTCACGGGGGGTTTTCTGGGGGGAGGCAACCAAACTCCAATCAGATCTCCTAAAAAACAAAAAAAAAAATAGAAACAAAAATATTTCAAAGTCGAAAAAATCTGCCGAAATCAGACCGTTTATCTTTGTTTCTAGCAACAATACGATATTATTTCATTAGTATAATTTTGAGAACTCACAGGGGGGCCAACAAAACTTTGATCAGAACTCCTAAAAAACAAAAAAAAATTCGCACCAGAAATATTTCTACGTCGAAAAAATCTGCCGAAATCAGACCATTTAGAACTCGCAGTTGCGTAAATCGGAACATTTATCTTTTTTTCTAGCAACAATAGTATATTATTTCATTAGGATAATTTATATTACTCGGACGGGGGCCAACAGAACTCCGATCAGAACCCTTAAGAAACCAAAAACAAATTTCGCCTCAAAACTATTTCCAAGTCGAAAAAATCCTCCGAAATCAAAGCGTTTATCTTTTTTTCAAGCTACAATACGATATTATTTCATAAGGATAATTTTTAGAACTCGCGGGTGGGGGGGGGGGGCGGCAGACAAACTCCGATTAGAACTCCTTAAAAAAAAAAAATATTCGCATCAAAAATATTTCAAAGTCGAAAAAATCTGACATAATCAGACCATTTATCTTTTTTTCTAGCAAAAATACTATATTACTTCATTAGTATAATTTTTAGAACTCGTAGGGGGCCATCAGATCTCCGATCAGAACCCTTAAAAAACCAAAAACAAATTTCGCATCAAAAATATTTCAAAGTCGAAAAAATCTTCCGATATCAGACCTTTATCTTTTTTTGTAGCAACAAAACGATATTATTTCATTAGTTTAATTTTTAGTACTCGCAGGGGGGCCAATAGAATTCCGATCAGAACTCATTATAAAATTTCGGCCTAAAAATTATCAAAATGGAAAGATGTATTGTTGCCAGAAAAAAAGATGTATGGTCTGATTTCGGGAGATTTTTCCGACTTATAAATATTTTTTAGGCGAACTTTTTTTTTTGTTTTCTTGGAAGTTCTGATCAGAGTTTTTTTGGCCCCCCACGAGTTCTAACAATTATCTAATAATTAAGTCGAAAAAAACTGCGTAAGTGGATCATTTATATTTTTTTCTATATATCGTATATGTCGTATATTTGATATTATTTCATTAGGATAATTTGTAGAACTCGCTGGGGGTTGGGGCAACAGAACTCCGATCAGAACTCCTAAAAAACAAAAAACAAAAATTTACAAGTCGAAAAAATCTGCTGAAATCAGACCGTTTATCTTTTTTTCTAGCAACAATACGATATTATTTCATTGGTATAATTTTTAGAACTCGCAGGGGGTCAACAGAACTCCGAACAGAACTCCCGAGAAAACAAAAAAAAGTTTCACCTTGTAAATATTTCACAGTCCAAAAAATCTGCTGAAATCAGACCGTTTATCTTTTTTTCTAGCAACAATACGATATTATTTCATTGGTATAATTTTTAGAACTCGCAGGGGGGCCAACAGAATTCCGATCAGAACTCCTAACAATTATCATAATGAAATAATATCGTATTGCTGCTAGAAAAAAAAAAAAATGTTCTGATTTCGGCAGATTGTTTTTACTTAAAAATATTTTGCAATGTTATACTTTTCTGTCAAAGGCATGCATATATTTTCTTTTTATTTCAAAATGTTAATTCCCTGGAGGGGCAGATCATGTTAGTGTGTTAGCTGAAAAGATTATTTAAATTATTTCGATAATTGCTGTTTTAACAGAAATTTGGGTGGTCTCATATATTAAAAAATAGTTATCGCTTTTCTGATGACTGGGTTAGAAGCCTAGCTGCCGCTGTTACTTCTGCGTCCTATGACCGCTTTCCCCGTCCTGGTGTGCGATGGGCGAAATGGTGAAAACCATGAATCTTCGCCTGGGTTTACGTAACAGTATCCTTCTCCCTCAGAGGCTGGTCAGCGTGTCCTGGGCTCTGGCGTGATCGTAGAGCAGGTTCTAATGCAAGCTAGAACCTGGCCTACGATCACGTGCATAGGCTGGGTCGGCATTGTCTTCGGGGTCTTGCGGTGTCCGAGGCAAGCAGGGGCATCATCAAATGAGACCCCCGACCCCGTCTTTATGCAAACTCAAAAAAGAACCGAAAATTTGGATTATGTAAATCGGACAGCTGTTTACTGTCTTACGTGATTTTAATTTAAAACTATGTTCGAGGGAAGTATGGTTCTTCTGTTTTTTTTAATGTTTAGATATAACCCCAATTTTTTACGGTAATTCGGTTATTTTTAATCTTACTAGAGAAGCTGAGATATCTTTGTTGAATTGCAATAGTATTCCTTTTTTTTTTTTATTAATAATGTGGAGTAAACTTATTTTCGTTACATAAGTAGTGTGAGGAGAAGATGGTTGGGGGAGCGGTCACCAAAAATACATAAATAAACTTTACTTATTTATTTGTGCCGTCCTTTCGCCCTGAATCTCAAGCAATTGGCACTTTTAACGGAATTTTCGTGTGAGTTCGTGATGAAGACCTGAAATTCAGATCTAAATGTCGGCACAAATAATTTTACATTAATTTTTGAATTTGTGCTGACCGCTCCCCCCGACCATCTTCTCATACTCATCTACGGTCAACTATTCAAATCTCATTATGAAATCAGTAGTATTCGTTATAGTATAATTTTTGTCAGGCCTTTCAGAACATGGAAACATTTTAATTCTGATGTCGAGGTTTTAAATTATTTTCTATAAAAATGAAATACTTTTTAAAAATCTTTAAGTTTATCTTAAAGTGTTCAAAAATTGAAGCTATTAATATTTTTCAATTAACAATAACCACTTTCAAATTAGGAGCACTAGAGAATGGCGAGAGTGACATGCTGGCATAGATTCCGTTATTTTGCAACTATAATATTGTTATGCAGCTAATCCTGACTGAAAAGCTAAGAGGATTTAATGGCTGCTGTTCAGGTAATCATTAATATTATTAATTTTGTTAAATTGTTAATTTTGACGTTTACGGTAGTAGATGGTTATTTATGAAATTTAATTTACGAATTTCAAGAAATTATATCTGCATCCCTCTGGCATTGAGATTATTTTTAAAAATCAATGTTTTTCAAATTTTTTGTTTTTAATTTTATCTTTTAATAATTTTTCTGGATTACCAGCTTTTAGACTTCCTGATATGATTACTAAATAACATTGTATTAGTTAATACTGAACATTTCGAAACTCACATCTCATCTTCAAAATTTGTTATAATGAATAATGTTCATCCATCTTATATGTATCTTTTTACAAGTTTTCATCCAGTATACGATGAGGGGGGGTGCCCCGTGCCCCCTTTAACTCCATTTTTTTTTTAAATATTTATTTATTGCTATTTATAACTGTACATTACAATACATTTAGTAAATCCGATCTCGGTTAAATTGGTGTGTTACAGGCGTGTAGAGAAACTACCCATTAGCAGCACTCTAATGACGTTTTACATTAGCAGGTCTCGTGGCCATCTTCTTTTCAGGCGCCGAGAGGCGTCAAATTTAGAATTTTGACTTGGTTTTGGCTATGTCATGTGTTATGTTGTCATTCTTTTAAGGGTATTGCTAATTTTCTAATATTGTCAATTACTCCAGTGTCCTTAATTTGAATTTCCAATGGTATTATTATGGTGTTTTTTTTTTGTTTTTTTTATCGATCTTCATTTAAAATGGAATTTTAAGATGAATTCATCTTGAAACTTCTTTCATCAAACGCATACTGAAGGCGCAGTCACAAACCAAAAAATATTTTACGTTAAAAGGGTGTGGGAAATCAAAAATCCTGAAAAACAAATTCATTTCAGAATCCCATTTCCCGAAGACGGAGGTTCATATTTCTGTCATGATAATGACCCCTCTATAAAGAGATACCTCATTAAGATAACGGATTCTTACAGGAAATTAATTCCTGAAACGATTTTCGCCCTCCGTTTGCAAGCGAATTGCCCTAATAATTTGTTTGCGTTTTTTTGGCGATTTACGCCTGCAGGAGGAGTCAGATTAAGTGCCAGATATGAATTCGTCTGATAATTTCATTTGGTGTCTGAATCGGATGAAAACATTGTTCCAGAAGAGACCAAAAAATGTGAGATTTCGTGCAATATAATAAGTAAGTAGTCACAATTAAATGACTTGAATTTCAGTCAAGGTTTGACTGAATTTAAAGCTTGGGAACTAAACATGCACATAAAATTGCACGAAAATCCGATCGATCTCCAGTAATCACGGAATAACGGCATATTGTTGAATTTTCGTGGAATTCTTTTATCTTGTTATGAAGTGTCCTTCGCAATTTTTTTTTATAACTTATAGTTCCTTAACTATTCAAGTATTGAATATAATTGATTAGATTTTTAAAAAACGTTAAAAAGTTTTTCGAACAATTTGTTTAGATTTTTTGTGTTGAATAAATTTATGTAGTTCCAATTGTTTCTTTTTTGTTAATTCATCAATCATAAAGTACAATAAGAAATTTATAACAAGACTTAAAGTTAATAATTTGCTAATGAAGTTTGGAAAAACCTCCGAGTTTAGAATGATTTCGCTGCTGTAGAAGTAGCGTTGATATAAATCACGGTTTCATTCCAGGAATAATATTGAATTGAATTTAATAACTGTATAGCAGCTGGAAATTTGAAATACATGGAATACCAGAGGCAGTTTATATTGGGAAGGCTGAATTTGTTTTATTCCAATATGGACGAAATGGACTATTTTGTCTGTCTGTAAATATAAATTATCCGGACAAAATAAAGAAATAATAGCTTTATTTTCTTATTTACAAAAAAATATTTAATAAAATAATAATAATTGCCTATGTTTTAGGCACCTAGTTTACTTCCCATCCATTCAATTTTAATTTACAGTATACACATAAACCTAACAAAAAAGAAATAAATAAATTAGTAAATAATAATCATAAACATATTTATTCAAGTTCATAATCAACATCTTCAATGTTTTCTTTCTATTTTACTTCAAGATTCACCATGTCAGGCCGAGGCTTAAATATGGAAATACCTGACTGCCATAACTTCCGTATATAAGGCTATTAAAATTAAACAAGAAAAAAAATCACAAAATCGATTACGTTGCTTATTCATTTAGGTATACATTTATGGTTTTATAATGAAAAATCAGTAATGTATGTATAAATGCATCTTTTAAATCAACAAAACTATGGTTCTAAGATAGTTTTATACGGACATATTTGTGTGCGTGTATATAAATTCGAAGTTTTAAAACACAAATGAGTTTTACTTTACAATGTCTTTCTGCAGTACCCCGAAGCAAATTGGAACTTGTGTCATGAAAAAAGCTGTTCGGAAGTAGTTCAAAGTGAATATTCCCAGCGACCACTTTGGAGGAAGGGTCCCACTGAAATATTCAAAATCTACCCAAATTGGGTTACACACGCTCCTTATGTGGCCACCCTTTTTATTTTTTACCGTTTTCTCTTTCTGTTTATCTTCTGTAATCTTACAAGTTGGTATCAAACTTAAAAATTTACAATGCATAAAGTTACTTGTTAAACAAATTCAAATTAGAAAAAGTTGAGATTATTCAGCCTACTTAGAATTAATATTATACAAAAAAAATAAATAAAATGCCAATCAGAAAATAGTATATTTTGTTTTTAATCACAAAAAAATTCCATGCTGGGATTCCTTTTCTCAGGTATATAGTATGAGTACATTGTACAGCATTGCAAAATATAAAATCCGTAACCTTGTTGTAAAAGGCACGTACCAGAGAATGGCGCCTAACAAAGGACTGGGGACCTGCTAACCTTTCGTTTTTTTTCGCAGGGGGGAGGGGTTTACCAGCCCTACCGTCCTTGCTACCTCTTTTTATTTTCTCTTTGATGATTTGGCTTCTCATTACTGTCCCTTTTGCTGGAAGGATGTCTGTCGTCATTATGGTTAATCGAAGTAGAGCATAAGAAAATTATGGATAAGCACTTCTTAAAAATACCATATAAGAAATAGAAAAAACGAAAACATTAAAAAAAAAAATTTAGCTTTTCATTTATGGGTAAACTGTTAGGTTTTTTTTTCATCAAAATAGTTTATTTTTTTCTATATTTTTGTACAAATATGTTAAGTATTTAGCGAGTTTGTTTCAATTGGAATAAGAATTAGATAAACTTACTAAGATTAACTAAAAGTTATATGTGTTTATGTATAGTTTTGCACATTTTAGGTTTTTGACTGAACGATTTTACACGTTTTGAGTTTTTTACCGCACAAAAAATCTGGTCTCTAATCTAAAAGTAGACAATGGTTTTTCATGTTTTCAAATTTATATATTTTATTTTACCTAAGTAATTTGTCCGAAGATAAACATGTGGACCAATTAAAGTTATTCGATGATGTTGCATGAATTGCGTTACATTTCATTTCACCAGACCGATTAAGCAAAAATATATCTCATTGACATATAGCTGTAATATGAGTACACAAAGAATTCAGCCCGATTTTGGTAGCTAAGGGAAAAAGTTAAAATATTTTTTCTATGAAAATTCATAACAAAAACGTTTTTAAGAACGCTGAAAACGAATCTTTTTTTTTTTTTTTTTTAAGAAGAAGAGATTTATTTATTGATAGATATTACAATCTGCCACACAGTTGTGGGCAATAGGTAATATTGATAAATGATCACATACATACTAAAATAAAAAAAAAAAAAAATAAAATAAAATAAAAAATAAAAATAAAAAAAAAAATAAAATAAAATAAAATAAAAATAAAATAAAATAAAAACTCTCTTAAAATATATACAAACAAAAGAATAGACAAGATGAACATAATCAGACTATCTGTATGAAAAATAAATAAATAAAATAACATAATGAAAACGAATCTGAAAAAAAAATGTATTTCTATTTTACTGAAGGCGCCTTTTTGACGTTTGTGTCCTAATTTTTCAGTACAGTTTTTATGAAATGTTGCTTTTAAAAAAAGTATATCTCGGGGACTATTGGACTTAAAGAACTCTTTTAGGCCTCATATTTTAGCAAGTTTACTAATTTACAAACCAATTTTTTTTTTTTTTCAATAATGTTCTATTAGATTTTTTAAGGATTTAGAGCTTTGAATGAAATTTTTTTTCGTTAACGTTCTGCAACTATCGCCATTTTTTATTCCCTCTATCTATTGTTAGCAGACTCATTAATTTTCACAAGTAACTACACATTAGGGGATGGGAGCAAAAGCAGTTTGTAGAAATGGAAACCCATACGGAAGAAAATGAGACCAGAGCCTTCTACAAGAAAATAAATGAGACCAGGGCGGGCGCCGTTAAAGCTAAAAATTAAGGCCGGTAGGAAGGAAGACGGCTCGCTACTGTCCAGAAAGGAAGAAATTCTCAGTAAATGGTCGCGATATTTCAGCATTCTCCTAAGCGAAGGTTTCGGACGATTTGCATCTCCCTGATCCACTAACATTTGATGATGTGGATACCCTCAGTCGCCTCAATAATAATAAAGCGCCAAGAGAAGATGGTATACAGGCTGAGCTTTTATAAGCTCTGTATGATATTATCCTATCCATTTGGATCGAGAAAAGGATCCCTGAGGAATGGAAGATGGGCATAATAACTAAGCTTCATTAGAAAGGCGATGCAAAAGTTTATGCAGTGCATCAAATGCCGCGGGATAACCCTTCTCCAGTGTGCCTATAAGGTTTTTTCCAGCGTTTTTTACATGAAGCTACGGCCATTTGGAAGGTCGACAGTCCACCAGATGCTCAGCCAGAGGACTATTCTAGAGAAATCTATGGAGTACAGGTTGACAATACACCATCTCCTTTTAAGGGTCGATTTTAAGAGTGCCTACGACAGACAGCATTAAAAGGTCTAAGCTATATGAAGACTTTTACGGTCTTGGGAGTCCTCCCAAAATGGTGCACCTAATAAGGATGAAAATGGATGAGGTGAAATGCTCAGTCCATATTCAGGGAGATCTCTCACCAGAATTTGGGTCCAGGAGGGGCGTGAGGCAGGACGATGGCGTCACGTGTCTATTGTTTACTCTGACCCTCGAACAGGTAATTAGGGATTCTGGAATACAAACCTCTGGAACAATCATTGGTAGGCTGGTACAGGTGCCGGGATTTGCCGATGACTTGGACCTGGTGGCGAGATCCTTTCAGGCACTGATGTAGGCATTTCTGAAGTTGGCTAAACCAGCAGAAGCTATGGGTTAACCAGGGGGAAACTAAATATATGCGAGCTAGACCTGGTGTAGTGGTTACAGTTGGAGGGGAGGTGATGGGTCCATTTTCGTTTGAATGTGTTGACCAGTTCATCTATTTAGGCTCAGTAGTCAGCTCCAATAACAGGATCACCCTGGAAACAGACTAGCGTCTTATGAAGCAGATGCTATTTCGGACTTAGAAAGCACTTGAGGAGTCGAGCTGTCACTCACCGCACCAAATATCAGCTCTAAAAGACACTAATTCGGCGAGTCCTTAATTATGGATCGGAAGCCTGGACCTTGACAAGTGTTGAAGAAAAGTAGATCTTGGTCTTCGAAAGAAAAAGTCTGCGCCGAATATTTGGTTGTGTTACGATAGGCGAGAATTGGAGAAGGCGAACCAACAGGGAGGTCGACGAGCTGTTCGGTGCCGGAGGCTGCGCTGGGATGGCCATGTCGTCAGGATGCCAGCGAATGAGATCCCGAGGAGGTTGCTAGACTGTAGGCTGTATCGGATCAGAGGTAGAGGCAGGCCAAGGCTGAGATGGGGGGATGCCGTCATCAGGGATTCCAGGGAACTTCTGAGCATCCGCAACTGGAGAGCGGCCGCACAAGACCGAGCTACATGGCGAAGGCTCATTGAGGAGGCCAAGGTCCAAATTGTGCTGTAGCGCCCTGGATAGAACTATTTCTAATTTTCATTAAAGTAATAAAAAAATGTAGTGAATTACTGACTTTTTTGCCATGGCACTCTTGTAATAATATATAGTTGATCTACCCCGAACCAGATTTCAATCCTTTCTTAATAAACTCAATCATTCAAACCATCTAGTTTTTAACCTTGGTTACTCTTATATTCCTAACAACCTTCTATTGTAGAAATGTTTAAGTTCCTGCGAGGCGCCTATAAAGAATATAGCCTCCATACCTTCTACTGTAGAAATGGTAAAGGAGTGCTACCAATGGGTGTTTTCTTCACAATTCTTTCATGTCATTATATCTTATCCTATATATTTGTATTTTTATCTTGAATGCAGTAGTAAATTTCAATAAAGAAATAATAGTGAATCTTTTATTTCTTTCATTGAATCTCATTACCTAGCAATTATGTAACAATCGAGTCAAATCCCGATGTTTGGTTTCCTTAGTATCATGTGAATGACTTAATGATATACCGATATCACAACTAAGGGACTCCCCAATATGATGTTATCGTTATAATGAGGTACGTAATCAATTAAGGTAATGATAATGAAGCCTTCTTGCGTCAATGGCGTGAATTACCACTCTCCAAGAGAGCATATATTATTTGGAAGAGGAAATTAGAAGCGGTTCTATCGGCCGCCACCAAATAAGCCGGACTTATAAATAAATGATCTCTCGTGAACTTTGCAAGCATCTGAGACCTTCACCTACTAGTTAAGTCCTCTAGACTTCCCTAGTGATTTGCAAACCTTAATGAGTCCATTATTTTATAATATAGTCTGTAATATGCGTTATAGAATAGTTAGAAATGGACTGAACTTTGAAACCTCTGACAGGTTCACCATCCGGGTGGTCCAGTGGGAGGGGAAATCCCCGAACCAGAGGACCCTATAAGAATTGATTATAAAACTATATAAAGTTAAAAATATATGGAAATAAAATAATGCAATCTATAATAAAAAAAAATGACGTACTTTTAACTCTCTCCTTTATTTTTTTATCGTAAAAATTTCATTTATTATGGAAAATTTCACAATACACCACAGTCCAGGGTAGTGGGCATTAAATAAAGCTCTAAGTATACATTCATAATTTATATTCTGGACAAAAAAAAAGTGAAAAAAATATAATAATTAAATTGAAAGATATCAATAATAATAATAATATTACTAATTAAATTATGGTCAAGTTATATAAAAGTAAAATCGATCTTAACACACATAGCATTACATCATTCTATGGCAGTGTAGTTATTCTTATAAATCGTTTAATTGCATATTTTATTCCCTTACTTCCAATTCAGCTAAACTTTGGCAGAAATAATGCACAATTATTGATTAATTTTTAAATAAATAAATTTTTTCCCCAGATCATATTATAACCAATAGGAACGTATGGTAATCAGTAAACTCAATTTATTCAAGCATGACTTGAAAATGCCTATAGTTGGAAAATCATTAAAAATTAATTTTAATAAAGTATTACACATAACGTAAGATAAGAGGATTAAAACTATAATACTCAGTAAACACTGTATAACACTCAGTATATAATGTTCTAATGGTTACACTTCAATAATAAAGAAATATCTGCTGAATCATACATTTTTTCTCTAGACCTCATCCATTGAGTTCTATTTTTATAATAAATTTTATCCGCTAAAAATTTTAATTTACTTCCTTCTTGTAAAGATTTATGAAATTTCTGGTACTAAACATGAAAAGAGGTTTCTCTCGCCGAAAAACATGGGCTCTAAACATTGTGAAAAGTTATTAATAAGAGTGCTTTCTTGCGTAAATTTTTTTCAGATTTCTTAAGAAGTTTCGTTGCTGTTTATAATTGCTCCTTCCTGCCCCTGAAAATATAATGACAGATTTTTTCCGCCCCAAAGTGGCCGGAGATCAACGTTATGAATAAATGAGATTCCGACTTTTCCAAGTAAATAAATCATTCTCAGAAAATGGCTCCATTTAAGATTACAGACTATTAAAAACGTTTTAAGAATTAACAGATATTTAATCTTTAATAAACATACATTAATGGGTAAAATTTTAAATACGTAGTATATCAGATACAGGGTTCTTGCAAAACAATAATCCATATGCAAGCTGTTTTCTTACTGAAAACATATGATATATATTTATATGTTATATATTTGTATAGTATATATATATTTATACATGTTAATGAGAGATAGTTGACTGTGGATGACTTATTCGAGGAGAAGATGGTTGGGGGGTGGGGTAAAAATTAACACAAATAAGTTGAAGTAGCTTATTTAACCATGCCAACGTTTCGGCCAGAATTTCTAGCCTTCATCAGGGCTGTTAGTAAGCCTTAGCGTTAAGATTTCAAGCTAACAGCGCTGATGAAGGCTAGAAGTTCTGGCCGAATTCTTGGCACGATTAAATAAGCTACTTCAACTTATTTGTGTTATATTTTTACCGCACCACCCAACCATCTTCTCCTCGAATAAGTCATCCATGACATGTATAAATGTATGTACTATACGACTATATAACATATAAATATATATTATATATATACATGTATAAATATATAAACACTTTATTGTAAAAAAACAGCTTGCATATGGCTTATTGTTTAGCAAGAACCCTGTATCTGATATACTACGTATTTAAAATTTTACATGTGTTATATATATTTCTTATTCATTTTTATACTCATTACTCCTTCTGAGTTATATAACTTTATATTTTGTTTCTTCCATTCTATTATTATACTTAATAAAATTACCCCTTTCTATTTGTGAAATTACACCAACTGTCATTGGACGAGTATCTTTTCACTCTCACCCAACAGGTAATTTTTATTTTATTGTCTGATTATTTTATATTACCATTTATCATTTATCTTATTTTTTTTTTCATATCACAAATTCTTGTTTTCTAAACTCTTATTCTCATTTCTACATTTCAATCATCCCATCCTTCCTTCTACATTATATTTTTATGTAATCTGTAGTTGTAATTAACCTGCTACACTTGACATTTTATAACAATTATTATGCCTCCTTATTTAATTGAATTGATAGATCTATTCAATAATATATATTATGATGTAACTGTTCACTTTATTATGTTAGTTAATCTTTATCCTCTTTATTATTTTAATTTTAATTTTTCTAATTGTTTATATATTACCACTTTTACATTTTTATGTTATATTTTTTATATCGCTCTTTTACCTCTGCTCTATACCTTACTTGTATCTTTTTATTGTAACTGATGAAGACCTACAACGTAGGTCAAAACGTCGGCATTTATATTGTATAAAATAAAATGTTTGAAAAGATTTTATTTATTTGAAATTACTTTTTCTTATTTATAAAGGAATGAAATCTAAAATATATGGAAGCTTCCTTTGACTAAGGTTGCGAAAGGATGTGGATTTGATCTGAATCATCTGAATGATCTCATCGCTAGATTTTTACCCAATTAACGGTGCCCTTACTTTATGAGCCTGGTTGGACCACGGAGGGCTCGCTCCCTAACCCTCAGGGATGACTCTCGGCTACAGTGAAACAGATAATTATCTGCCGCAGCCCGATTCGAACCCAGGTCCTTGGAATTAGCACAGTGCCTTATCACAGAGCCACCCGCTTCTCAAAACGTATTTTAGTCGTATGAAAAAACGTTTGTATGAAGAAATCATTCTGTGGTATCTTCCAGAAATCAAGCGAAAAAATTTGAATTTTTTATTTATGGAAATATTGGTATTTAAGGGTTTTTAAAAGTCGCTGGAGACAAATATGACAATTTTTTTTCTCTAACTAATTTTGTTAGCTTATTTTAATATAGTTTATTATTATTATTATTATTTTACGAGCAACAGACCATGGAGGCCTAAGTCCTCGCACGATGTATTAATTTAATATATTTAAATTCTTGTAATACTGTCAACACGTTTTGTTCTTATTCTTCATGGAAAAACAAATTGATTGGTATATGATAACTATTGTATTCATGTAGAGCAAAGGCGGAATAAGATAATATTAAAAATTCCAAAACTTCTATAAAAATTTTTTGTTGGCTCCTAAGACGCAATGGCATGAACCTTCGGACACATCTTTAATATTTTAAGTCCTTAGTGCCAGTGATCTCATTGGCGTTGCCTGACCTTGTGAGAGAAATAACCTGAGAATATTCAAAATTGATTTTATATTTAATTTTATGGGTGTGAATTGTGTTCGAAATGGGGTGAATGTTGCCCGTTATTTCAGAGTCACCCATATAACACCCTTAATGGTTCCTATGCTTTGTAAGTTTGATGTGTAATGTATAAATATGTTGTAGTGTAGCTAGCACAGTTAAAGTTACCTCTTGTGCGCTTGTACTTACTGCATACTAGGACAACATGGGACATAATGAGCAATTAACCTCCACTAATTATGGACACACGCACTATAGATCCCAATTACTTGAGATAGGACCGACCAATCAATTTGAAATATATTCATCTTTCTCCTGTCACATTTATAACGATGCTTAGATTTTATAGAATATAAAATAACACTTAAAGTTACCTCTCGTAGATTGGAAATGTGTTGACTTATTTTGAAATTAATATTCTTGTTTATTTTTGCATACACCGAATAAATGAAAATAAGAAGTTAAATGTATCAGTAATTTTTTTCTAATATAAAGGTATCTATAATAGGACTCATTCTAAAACCTAGGAAGCTAGTTTTTTTATAAAACTGAAATAAATACAAAAACAATATAACAATTACGTCTTTGTTAGAAAGGTTTTACTCACAGGTCGGGCTGAAACGACAAGAAACTGCTCGTAGATTCCGATTGCTACAACACTTACTTGACAAACGCTCTAAACTTCCCATTCACTACAAAAAATTAGTATAC
>NW_027116175.1:244339-251072 GCF_000696795.3 Halyomorpha halys
CGACAAGAAACTGCTCGTAGATTCCGATTGCTACAACACTTACTTGACAAACGCTCTAAACTTCCCATTCACTACAAAAAATTAGTATACACTACGATAATCAGACCAATTTGGACATATGGAATTGAGCTCTGGGACTCCACCAAACCATCAAATTCTTCTCGCATCCAATCGTTACTATCCAAAATCCTACGTAAAATACTTGATGCTCCTTATTACGTCACAAATAAACTCATTCACAAAGACCTTAACATCCCATTCGTTGCAGATTTGACCCAAAAAATCTTATGCGTCTTTTCATTCCAAACTCCTTTACCACCCTAACCCATTAATTCTTAATCTTTCATCCTTAACAATCCCTGATAATTCTCGGAGGTGTCTGAAAAGAAGATGGCCACGGGACCTTCTAATTTAAATTGATGAGTGTTGATTGAAAAGTGTATATGAAACATACAACATATTTACCTATTGTATTATTTTGTACAGTTGTAAATTACATTATATAAATAATTACAAAAAAAAAAAAACAACCTTTGGTACAATCGGTTGCTAGTTTCAGTCTACCTCTATCAGCATATCAACACTTTGTGAAAAGTATTTTTTACGTTATTTGACAATCCGTGGACAAATGGTGAGAAACATAAGACGAAAGTAAAGAACAAAACCGTTTAGAAATTCAATATTTCGTAACAATTCGTCATTATAATTGGACCAACTATGTTTTATTTCGAAATTCGGACAACTCTAGAAAAAAAAAAAGGGGTGGCTAATCAAATTTGAATTACTGGTATAAATCTTAATTTTTTTTTAAATCTTGAAATTTCACCGAACATGTTTTCAAAAATCAAAGTTAACTTTTTTAAGTAGTCAAAGAGCTAAAATGATGAATTTATGAACATTAATTGAGACAGAAGGTCTATTTTAAATTAATTAATACTACGTTTTGTACATAAAGCCCACGATAAAATGTTGAGGAAACTTTTAGGTAAAAGAGGATATTTCTTATAGCCTCTTTGAAGGCTTAATAAATTCAACTAGGTGGGAAGACCTCCTGGAGAGTGTCTCTGGGCTGATTTAAGGATTGGGTTCTCTTAACTATCGACGAATTTTCGTGAAGAATCTTCACATGTAGGAAACTATCCAGAAATTTTCGCCTCCAAGTCAAAGAAACAAGAGAATCGATGAGAGAATTCTGTTCTCTTAATTTTAAGAGGGGTTACTTTTCCAATAGAGCAACCTATTGAAAAAGATAAAGACTCGGGCTTGTAACAACTCTATAGCTAAATAATCAACAATGGTTAATATTTTATGACAATATTATTTACCTTTCTATCTGAATCATTATTGTAGTTATTATTCATAGATTAATATATTTCTTAAGTTGTTCAATAAATAATTTGTTTACATCTTTGGAAATTTTTATTTTGTCATATTGAGTTGTAACAATGAACCCAGAATAACTTTCTTTCTTAAACTTCAGTTTTGATGTCATAGCAATTACAGAACTGTCATTGGAGTAAATACCTGTCAACAGTTTTTTTTTTTCTTTACGTTTATCCTATAAAAAGATTTTTGAGCCAGTAACTCTTTTAGATATTCAATTTATCGAGTTTATTGGTTTCAATATACTTTTCAAATTATTATTTTTTTTTTTCGGTTGGCTCTTTAGACCTTGTAGATCTTTAGCCACCCAAACCAACCTTCTCCACGACTGCCTGTCTCTGGCTACTGCTTACCAGTTTGTTGCACGCAGCTCTTCTGTCTATCCATCTGGTCTTTGGCCTCCCATGTGTGCTCTTGCCTACAATACTGGCATTCATTGTTATGTAGAGGCGTCCTGATTGATTGTTTCGGATCACATGTGCCACCTCCTTGCCTTCATGGACTGACCAGTCTCTGCAAGCAGTTCACTGTTAGTTCTTCTCTTCCATATGTTAAGGTTCTTGATCACAGATCGCTCCCGTAATTGTGCAGAGGACTTTCTGTTCAAATCTCTCGATTCTGCTTTCTAGGGAACCTGTTAAAGCCCTGGTCTCGTAGCAGTATATTAGGGCTGGGCTTTATCATGGCAATATACACCCGTAGCTTCAGATTTGTAGAGATTTTTCGAGATTTCAGTTCTTGGCAGATAGAAGAAGGCTATGTTCGCATTCGTTATACGCTGGTCTGTTAATCATTTTAAAAATACAAATAGTGGATTTTATTTCTTCGGGTTATTTTGAAATGGGTTTTTAGTTCTTGTTTGTTTTCCTTTGATTTGGCATTGCTTTTTGTTTCTAATGACACTGGTGTCAGGTCTGTTCCACAACAATATTGAACGTTTTTTTTCCGATGAATGATATCTAGTAATATTACGATTTTTTAATGACTAACACTAATTAAATTTCGAAATGATATTGAGGTTGGAAATTTACTTTTAAAAAAGTTAGCTAGCTACAAAAATATGAGTACCTCGTTTTTTTTGTTTTTTTAATTATTTTTCTACTTCATACTTTTTTTGAAAACTATTTTCTCGGAGTATCGAACAAACGCTAAGGACAAAACCCTTTGGGAGTTAATGCATTTTAATGTTCTGGGTTGGCGGAGTTATTTCATTGAAAATTCATCGTTGATCAGAATGAAGATTTCAGATACATCTTTTTGAAAAACCCTTAACAAAATTATATCACGGCAGCGGATTGAATCATTATAATCCTTCAAGAGTTACATTACAACCCAGTTATCGAGGTACAATAAAACTATCAGCGATTTAATTTAATAAATCATTAATATGGTTCTCCGACTTTTTTAACAGCAAGTAAACTGTTTAAAACAATAGCAATTGTTTATAACATCAACATCAAAGTCCAATTTCATCATTTTGAAGTATTGGGATCAATTACAACGTATGAGAGAAGAGAACAGTTATTTAGTAACATTCTCGTGGCACAGTCAACATTATTAAATGTATCATTAACTAGTTTTCAAGTTATCTTAATTAAATGCTCTGTTCTCTCGGGATACCGAGAACTTCACTGTTCGCAACCACTAGAGTTATATTGTTTTAGCGCTAATTATTTCTGAATCATTGAAACAACATTAATGTTCATAAATTCATCATTTTAGCTCTTTGACTACTTAAGAAAGTTAACTTTGATTTTTGAAAAAATGTTCGGTGAAATTTCAAGATTTACAAAAAAATTAAGATTTATACCAGGAATTCAAATTTGATTAGCCACCCCTTTTTTTTTTTTCTAGAGTTGTCCGAATTTCGAAATAAAACATAGTTGGTCAAATTATAATGACGAATTGTTACGAAATATTGAATTTTAAACGGTTTTGTTCTTTACTTTCGTCTGATGTTTCTCACCATTTGTCCACGGATCGTCAAATAACGTAAAAAATACTTTTCACAAAGTATACCAAAAACTTCAACTAATAAAATACTCCAGTTACCGCAAATTTTAATATGACTTCAACTTATTGAGCGTTGGATGAATGTTCATAAAGAATTCAAGTACTTGCTATTAAGCTTTACCTCTTACTATATAACAGGTGTTCTAGATCAGCTTTTCCCAAACTTCGTGGTGGCACCCTCCTTGCGTTAAATACGTTTCGTGCTACAGTGTATATTTTCAATTTTAATTAAAAAAAAAATTTTTGTGTGATATTTTGAAAAAGTGGGATTAGCTTGCGACATTCTATGTATACACTTGGGGCACCCCCAACTAGACTGTCAGATCTACTAATACTGCTATCTACTTTCACCTATCTTTATGAGAGATATATAGGTAGGGAAAAGTATTGCGATCTTACGAACTGTCCTTTCCTTCCATTTCCTCATAGTAATATCTCTGAGGAATTACCTGCTAGTAATTCCTCTCATATTCTTGATTGAGATGTACACCTGCTTGTTTAAGACAATCCTATTGCTACTGAACAATTCTTTACTTATTACTATGGGCTAAATGAACGCAAAATGCATAAATAACTAATTATATTATATATTATACTTATTATGCGACAGCGAATATATATTTATTATTATAGTTGAATAATATGTCATTTCCAAACAGACCGTATCATATTTATTGTTCTATCGTACTGGTTGACGTTACATTCCGTGTGAAAAAATCTTTGGTACTAGCACACCAGTAAAATAATGCTCTGGGAACGAACTAATTTATACTTGTTCTACAATCACTACTGCTTTAATAATGAACCTTCCAAATATCTCGTACACACCCCATTAGGCGGCGGCTAATGCCCATGTAGATTACTAAATTGAATTATTATCTCATAAGCATGTTCGTAATTGAAATGCTTGCTTGAATCTAATATGTATTTATTTTATAAATACAGTCGCCTCATGAACATTTTTAAAAAGATAGGGTAAATTTAGCTTCTAAAATAAATATTTCACAGTTACTTAAAGTCGAACTCAAATATAAGTTTTCTAGGTATAATCTAGTGCAGATTTATCACGCATTAACTTACCACATATGCTTAGGTAATAGGTGAAGTTGTTTGTCTCTTAAGAATAAACCTAAAACATTTGGTGAACATATTAAAACTGTTATTTATTTGTATCATAGGCCACGGGTCTAGCACAAAGCACAAGGCTCATTGGTAGTTGCCTATATTACCCTTATAGATAATCCAACACTATCGGAAATTAATTTTGGTTATTTATTGAATATGGTTAATTTAAAAAAAATCTTAATTATAATTATAAATTCAAATTCGGTTGATCATTGTAGTATTATTCACCTCAGTCCTTACAATATATTTTGTAATATCATAGTGATTTGTCTCCTACCATATATTTCGGAATTATTTAGAAAAAAAGCATTTCTTCGAACTAAAAGCTCCGGTCTCAAAAATATAAAAAAAAATAAGGGAGGCTGTACCCGCATCTGTTGCAACAGTTTTTCTGCCCAAAGCTCTTGAAAATAAAGCTAAAGGACACACCCTAATAGCACTTTAGGACCTCTCTTTGCGCAAAGGGTTTGTACATGGTTTCCGGGCCGGTGGCTACAGATATTGAAAACAAAAAAAGAAAAGCAAATTGAAAGAGCGGTTCGGGCAAGTTGAAAGCATTACAGTAGAGGATTTGCATAACAGTAGCCTACACGAGGGAGGGGGGAATTAAGTCCCCCAAGCAGGCACAAAGTCGCCCTCCCAACCATTTGTCAACCGGGAAGCCCCATGGATGGCATTTATCACGCTAGTTTACCTCCTAGGCCCGATTCAAACGGATATTTCGTCTTGATCTCTTCTGACGTATACGAATATTTCTGCCAGAGATCCTGAAGCACTTGTTCATTCAGTCATATAATTGGATTTCTCTACAGATGGTTCAATACGAGAAATTCTTCGTTGAGGGTGCAAGAAACATGATGTTCCTTTTTCTTAGTATATATGTCCTTAACTTTCAATATATTGGAGGATTCTCTAACCCTTCCAGGAAAAGAAATTATGTATGTAAATGCTCACACTTAAATCACAAATACTATACGGTCATGTTGGAAATGTTCAGTTGAGTACAAAAATATACTATATTTTATTGTAAACCTTTAAGCGAAAATGATGTGTATAAATGCATTTTTCATCAATGAAGTAATTATGTTATGGAAAATACTTGCTCGGTAAGTTTAATTACTAAAATTCACGGTTCAACTTATATTCTTCTTGAATATATTAAAAAATGTATGATGTAAATGTTTAACATTCTAAACTTCATAATATTCTCTAAAATTATTGGAATGATGCTCATTTACTAAGTTTTCTCTGTATAATTTATTCGTTATTTTGTTGTTATTATATTAATCAATATAATAAAAAAACAATTTTTATTATATTTATTAATATTTTTATTTATAGATACTATATTCGGTTTTTTTATATATTGTTATTATTTAATCAGTTTTTATTATATGGATTTATATTTTTATTTATATATTTCATGTTTGTATTTTTTTTTATTGACTTTTTTTTTTCTCTACTTCTTTCTTTGGTTTAGTTATACAGTATATGATATGAATGAATACTTAGGACACAAATACTAATTGCCCTAAATTTTTTTTTTGCTGTGGTGATTTCGAAATTTTACTTATTTCATTTTATCCTTATTTCTTTATGTTCATATTTTGATTATGTTTAATATTTTTTATCGTTCTGTTTATATATTTATAGAGATTGTTTTATTTAATAATATACTTTTTTTTCTTTTAATTTTAATATAAATGTCATCATTCATCTCTATTACTTTTTGTCCAAGGTTGTGGCAGATTATTCAATAAGTTATTGTTAAGTTTATTATTCTTCAATAAGTGGTATTGTAGTTTCTAAATTTGTTTGTGTTTTTATGAATTGCGGTTTAAAAATAAGTAATTATAATTTTATAATATTTTAATGATAATTGGAAAATTGTAATTAATTTAGGAAAAAGTTTGATTATTTATCGTTTTGCTAAGACTATAATATTTTATTACCTATTTATTTATTTTTTCCTGGAATAAAATGTTTATCCTTCGTGCTTCCTTTATTGTCTTTATTATTTGATGATCTTATATTATCCTTACTTTAAGAATTTTGTCCTAATCACAAAACGTTAAAATATCGACGGTCATGGTTTCTCGTGTACTACGTAAAAACGTATTCCAAATCGCAAAAATATTTTTAAAAAATAATTAATGGAAACTATCTATAATCAAAATGATCCCCAAACCCCAAAAGCCGCCAGAACACCCAT
>NW_027116175.1:252132-254008 GCF_000696795.3 Halyomorpha halys
CGCCTGAAAAGAAGATGGCCTCGTGACCTTATATTGTAAACTGTTTTGGAGTTCTACTACTGGGTAGTTTCTCTACATCCTGTATCATATCATATGTCATTATGATCAAATTTACTGGTTGTATTTTTTTATACAGTTGTAAATATCAACAAATAAATAAAAAAAAAAAAATAAAATAATTTTTTTTTCCCTGAATATGAGTGAGCATTGTTAGATTACCGAAATTTGTAATTAAATTTTATTGATCATAAGTATCTGCCACTACCTTGGACAAAAGATAATAATGAAAAAAAAATTTCTTTCTTTTTACACCTGTCAAATAAAAAATTTACAATGAACAGATTGCCTGAATGTTACATTGTTTAAATAAATTGCATGTAAGGCATGAGGAAGAACAGCAGTCGGCGGTACCTCTTCTCTTGCTTTTCATACATTCTCAGGCATGAGAGTCGTGGCCATTTGTCCTGTAAGTGTGTTTTGGTGTCCCAGTAATTTTTCATGAAAACGTTTGTAGTAAGTTCGTATGTATTAAGTCACCGTTGGCATTATTATGTCAGTATATAAAGTGTTGTTATTTCTGTAAGAAGGTGCTTTGACGATTAATCGTAGTGTTTTAGATTGGAAAGATTGTAATCGTTTGATGTGTCTGTTTAAATAATCCATAAATGGGTAGTGTATATGTCGAGACAGGTTTTAGTAACTACGTTTATGTGCTTATTTTTTTTTTTTTTAATTTGGAGTCTCGTTTGAGCAGTGATTTAGTTTAGCGCAATAGATTTAGTTTTAGGTTTAGTGACTGAGGTTTTTTTTTAAATATGTGATACCCATGTCATTCTGCTATCAAATGTTAGTCCGAGGTTTTGGATTCAATAATTAATCACTAATAATAATAATACTCAATAATAATATATCATTAAATAAAAACAATGAAATCTCGATAAAACATAAACAGAAAGATAAATAAAATTATCAAAATATGAACATAAAGAAATAAGGATAAAATAAAGAAAGTAAAATTTCTAGATCACCAGAACAAAAAAAAAGCTTTAAAAATAGCAAATATACTCGTGGCTGTTGAGTTTATTTATAGTTATAGTTTATAAGAATTCTTTGTAAATAATTATATTTTATTTTCAATTGAAATGCCTTATTCGCTTTTTCCTTGGTAGCTAATCGAACCATCTTATGTGGTATTTGAGGGAGTAGTAGTTTTAAGTTGCCTCTTCAGGACTGCTCCTTTAGTGCGAGATGCTTAGTTCATTAATTCTCAACCAGTTTCGATCCTGCAGTGCAGTATATTCAGCCTTCTCCAGGGTGTGTTGAAAACTTTTAAAAAATTTAATCTGTAAATTTAAATCTATTAAAATTTTGTTATTCATTTTTGGCGATTTTTCCTGATAATATACATCGAATATATTAATAAATTATAATGATTGGTGGCAAATATTATTTCTGTCTCACTATAAACGCATGTCCTCAAAATCACGACTGATGTTCCCATGTTTGTTATCCCACGACCAATGTTTGTTTGGGGTTAAATACCAGATTGCTTCATATACAATAATTAAAATTATTAATTATTAAAACTAACATTAATTTTTACATTTTTTAATTCTGTAATATAATAACAATATGTTGTACAAATCACACCATTTAAACAACGAAATGCAGTATTTTTTTGTGTCTGAATATCAATCTGTATGAATAAAAGTATCAAAGCAATGTGTCAAATCGCTTTTAGGGACACAAATTTTTGTTTGTATAGGATATGTTAATTTTTTCTATTTATATATAATTTCATAAATTCATTAAAAATCATAAAACTAGTAATTGTAATACAATTATGTATGACTGGTAATTAAAGTATATATATTTT
>NW_027116175.1:254943-260439 GCF_000696795.3 Halyomorpha halys
ACTCAGGTCGAAACGTCGGCATAAAATAAATAAATATGGTTTTGTTTATTTATGTTGTTCTTTGCTGACCGCACCCCCCGACAAACTTCTTCAACCATTAATCTACGGTCAACTATCTACACCTCATAATAATTTTAATTTTATTCTGAAATATAAATTGTTTTTAGTAATATGAGCCACTGTCAGTAGGTGATTAATTTTTTGCTACTAGCTAGCAGGGGCTGCAGGTAGCCAACATTGCTGAGATGAAAGACTAAAGGGTCATATTTCCTCAAACTAAATAAAGATTCAGGTGCCCAGTTTACAGAGGCTCTAAATGAGCTCTTTATGGATGTTTCGATACTCTATGGTAGCGATGATTTGTTTCCTATACTTCTGATATTAGTATCGATACTTTCCAGTCCATACTTCACGCCCTATACTGGTTATACTACACATTCCATACGAAACTAATTTTATTTAAGCCTTTTTTTTTTTTTTTTTTTAGTTCTCTGCCGGTTGCATGTAAGGTGTCATATGGGTATCAGTGGTTTCAATATTTGCTCAACTTTTTCGAGTATCGAAACTCGTATCGGAAGTGTTTATACTTTCCATCCGGTAGTGTTACACGATATTATTGGGTATTAATATATTTTAGTTGAAAGTGATCTATAAGCAAATAATTTTTCTACAAACCTGACTTCGAGAAGTGTTCAAGTAGGAATCAGTTCTTAATCAACGGAGTATTGGATCAACGTTCAGTTAGAAAAATCGCCAATTTTGGTGAAAAAGTGAACTCAAAACTTTGAAATATCGAGGTATTTTATCTTTAGTTGGGAAAACGCAAACAGCGCATATGAGTAAAGAATACTTTAAGGACAACATTCAAGAGCAGAGTTTGATATTAAAGTGGCACAATGAAATATCTATACATTGACGAGTACCATATTAGTTAGAAATCTTTAAAATAAAATAGTTCCACTTAAGAGGACTTTCGTAATTAAACCTTATATATTACCAATTTTACTTTTCTCTCAAGTAATTCTTTACGATAAAAAATATTTTATTATTAAAAATTTGATTTTCACCAATTATTTTTCAAGGTCTGTAATGCTTTCATAAATTATATCATAGAAAAAATCAAACCTATCACTCTTCATTAAACCTCAATTATAATGAACGTTTTGAACTTTTTCTCTGATTTTCATGCAACAATAAAATATAATTCAAATTTTAACATTTAAGAATCACATTCATCAGGGCTTTCGGTATGAAGGAAAGCCAGAGATCCAACATATTTACCATTTATGTTTTTATATTATATATTTATCCAATCCATAACTTTGTATTTGTTAATTCGTTCCTTTTTTGTGATATCAACATCATCCAATTTATCATTATATAATCAGCACATTAATCATTTGTTATTGTTGATTGAAAATAAGCTAAAAAAGCTTGTTTATTTGTATAAAGTCTAGAAAAAATAATTAAAATTAGCCTTGCTTCCTCTTCCATTCCTGACAATCCTCCAAGGTGCCTGAAATGAAGATGTCCTCGAGAACTTCTAATGTAGAAATATTATTAGAGTTCTACCAATGGGTAGTTTTTCTAAATGCATCTATCACGCCATTATGATCTTACATCAAATTTACTAGATGTATTTCTATGTAAATATCAATAAATAAATATTTTAAAAAACGTATAAGGGTTTAATTTTTTTCCTTGGAATAATATAATTTATACATTATTGTTATTTTTATTATTAATGGTTGTTGTATATCTCCTTTCCTCCCTACTGAGCGTTAGTTGATCCAAGGCATCCAGTTAGTAGATTAATCGATTTCCTCCTTAGTAATTCGGAATCACTTATCCTACCGTACTGGACGATGGAAGGGAGCAGTAATTCTATAACGGAGAGAGGGTTTAGCTGTTGCTAGGGGGTACAGTGCGAGGGTGACTCACCTTAATTTACCCTCAAGTGCTCCCAATAAAACAGTTCTTCCGCCCCTTTCCCAACCTACCCTAGGCACCAGCAACAGCGCTGAAGACCTACTAACACCTTGTCTTGTACTATTAATTTTCATTTCAAGCGTTAAATACTCAATCTATTTAATAATGTTGGATCAAGAATATTATGTACCTTACTTGATAAATGAAGGTTTAATGAAGGGGTCACTTTAAGGCTAGGTCAAGATGGACCCAAGAAATGATGTAGCCAGTGACATTATGGATAAGAGTTCTTTTGATCAATAAATACAAATTTTTTAATATTAATGACAATCATTAAATTAATTTTGAAGAAAATGTAAATATTTAATTATTTAATTAATTATCCCATATTTTCCAATACCTTCTCTTATCGCAAACCGATGCTCTCCATATTTATTTAAGAATTGAATTAAGATGATAAATTTATTAATTTTTTTAAATATTCTACAGTTACCACAGGTGCATTTTTTCATATAAAAGTTTTTATTGCATAAATATAAAATGTATAATAATTACTATATTGCTTTGAGATACACTCTTAAAATAAAATAAATTGTTTTTGCTACTATTTATAATATAACTGGGTTTTACATGTTAGTAAATTCAAACCGAAAGAAAAAAAAAACAGTATTGATTTAAAATAAAATGTATATCGTTGAATAAAATATACATCATTGAATATAATAAACTATGTATCATTGAATGAAAGAAAATATACATCATAGAATAAAATAAACTACATGTCATGGAATAATATAAAATACATATCATTAATTATTTTTTACACTAATATATGCCTGGTTCTTATATGTTCATATCTACGGATTATCTAGTTATGTGTCATATCTGTCTCTATCTATATCTAGTTCTGAGTTCATTTTAATTATTCTAATGTATTATGGATAGTTATTAAGAACGTTGAGGCATTTGTATTGGAATAATTGTAATTTTTTTATGTTGGTAGAGTTAGTGAAGTTTTTCCCTCCATATGGGACAGGCATAAGTTATGATTGGTTTTAGTACCACCTTATATAGTATCAATTTATTTCTGGTGGATAATTTTGGTTTTATATTAAAATATGGATACACTATTTTCCTTGCGTTTTTTTAATTTTCAATTGAGGTAGTGGCTGAATAATAGTTTGATGTCTGATGTGATTCCTAATTATTTAACTGATTTAGTTAAGGATATAGTTAACGTCTGTAACTATATATATATTCCAGTTCCAAAGTGAAACTGCCAGTTCCATTGTTTTACTTTAAACCTAAGTATTATCACCTTATTTGTCTGTCTAAAAATAAAGAAAATCATACTTTTCTTAATTGAAATGTTAAAATTTAATTTTAATAATTATTTTTTAGTGTGACATCTATTATTAATAGGTATTTCCTTAATGGAAATGATTTTGACTTGATTATGCCCATATATAATATATATATATATATATATCGAATAGACGAGCTGGTCTCAATAAAAGTCTGTGTTGGAGTAGCAACCGAGTTGATCAAAGTCTTTGTTTCACTAAATGTTTAACTGGTGCCGAAACCCGGGAAATTTAGATATCGCAGCAATATTTGTTTTCAAGAAGAATTTTTATCGTTGTTTTCTCAGCTTTCAATTTTTTTTCCTTCTCTCATTTTTTTTTTTTTTAATAACGGCTACCGACAGTATCTTCAAACAAGCGGTCTTGAACCTGCAAGCTTTAAATCAAAACGGGGTCCAGAACCCACCTCCCATGGAGGTGACTCCTCCAGAGATTGCCCCACAACCGGAAGTATCTCTCTAGCGGAAGCCCACGCCACAACCTTGAGTGGATAAAAGAACGCACAGCAACCGCCCAAGACTTGAAGAAGGCCGTTTCTTCATAAAAGGGAGTGACCTACTAATAAGCCGAATTGAAGCGAAGTCTATCGAGAATCTACTCGATAGCGAAGATGTTGAGCCATTAAAAGCAGTGGTAGTCTGTAGTGAGAAGAGGAGCATCCTAAATCAGATTCAGGCGGACGAAGAGACCCATTGGAGAGTTATCAAGATTAAAGAAGGCGTTCGGAGGAGGACGATGGGCCCCAGAGTAAGACATGTTTATGATGATCCAAGAGACAAAGAAACCGAAACCTTCTAGAAGCTAACCTAACAGAAGCTAGAATTTTTTTAAAATTCGACGATATTTTTTTTAAGGAGGGATGAAATGGAGACATGGTGGGTGCTAACAGTTCATGAGATTCCTTTGAAGCAGGATAGGATGACTTATGTAAAGGAAAGGCGATATTCCCAAGCACTTCGACAAAACATCAGAGAAGAGGTAGAGAACCGGAAAAGGCAGAAGATAATTATAGACAGGACTTCATGCATAAGCACCAAATATGACCGGCACACACTGCAGGCGATACAGGAAGAAGGCCATGAGAACGTGGTTCCAGTGAGAATCTCATCTGATAAACGGATGAGAGTTAAACAATGCTGGAATTAGAGCAGAGATACAAGTCTTGGATGTAATGGTGACGTGGCACATCAATACTCCAGGTCATCCCAAAGGTAGAGGCGGGATAGAGCGCCTCCATAGTACCCTTAGTGACCACCTACGAGTGTACCAGCTGGAGAAGGGACTCGAGCCGGACGAGGCAATGGAAAAAGTGATCATCGCATACAACCACTCGATACACTCCGTTACAGGGTTTGCTCCATTCGAGGTTAATTTTGGATTATGTGGGCGTCGCAAGGAATACGGTGGCAAGAGAGGACACTTTTGCCGTTAACAGTATGGTACAACGGAGGGTGTGGGCTAAACTTGAGGACAGGATAGAGAGGGACAAGCAAAAACGGAAGGCAAGGCAAAACCTCAGTGTCCGCGATTTAATGGGCCAAATTAAATTCGGGACCGTGATATACCGGAAAGTAGGGACGAACCGTGGAAAAGAGCTGCATAGATACGAGGGCCCATTCAAGATAATCACAATCAGAGAACATAACGCGGTCACTATAGGGAGTTCAGCTGACTCAAATGTAATATATAGACGAGCTGATTTTAATAAATGTTAGTGTTTGAGTAGCAACCGAGTTGGTAATTTCTCTCTCCCTTTTTCTTTTTTAAGTCTTTATTTCATCAACCGTTTAACTTTAATACATATAATTAATTTAATATATATATATATATATATAGGCAATAAATGAACATAGTTACAATGATGCTTAAGGAACCTTAATGTTTCCATACTGGTTACCAAAGAGCATTTACCTATACAGCCCCGTAAAATAGTAGCCGACAAGATTAACGCGTTCCATTTAGCATTGGTTTTAGTAATTCATTGAGTTAGCACAACTAATTTATACGCCCATTTCAATAAGCAAGGTGATAAACATCCATTATAGTTAAAGGCTGCCTGTCACGCGATTCTGCCTCGAGCACCCGTCTCCATTCTGTGGCTGATAAATTTTTTTTGTGGGGAATATTTTAGGCGTTACCCCTTATTTTCAATAAGGGAGGGGGGAGAGAGAGAGAGAGAGAGAGAGAGAGAGAGAGAGAGAGA
>NW_027116175.1:260494-262673 GCF_000696795.3 Halyomorpha halys
GAGAGAGAGAGAGAGAGAGAGAGAGAGAGAGAGAGAGAGAGAGATTGTTAATGTGCTCATAATAAATATGGATATCATTGTTAAACTATATAAGAGAAAAGTAGAAGTGAACATCTGTTTCGAATTAAATTTATTTCGAATAAAACGTAAATGATTTCTGAATTCCCCGAAATTGGATTAATGTTTCATTGTAATTATACTTTGTATATAAAATTTCCCTCAATAAAAAAAACCTATTATAATCTCAACCTCTTATAAATCTGTAAAGGAGTTATGATAGTTTATCAAATAAAAGTAATTATTGTTTAAAAGCTAGAAATAACAATGAACAGTAATGATTGAAGTTAACAGTTGGGTGCGGTGTTTACTTACTGAAAGACCAATATTTAGTTGGGACCAAGTCTGAACCATATCCTGCATTCAATTTACTGTAAATAGCTTTAAATAATAAAACCTTGTGATTGGATTGATTGTAAGTTGACAGAACTTGATCTATTACACCATTATTCAGAATAAGGATATTTATATTGATTTTTTTTTATTAATAAAATTAACTTTTTGTAACCGTTCTATTCTTTTTAGAGGTTCTATTAATTGGTATTTAAGGTTCTAAAAGTGATGGTTCAGGTCTTGCGATTGAGTCCTTTGAAATAATTGTATCTTAGGACTCAATATGATTAATTCTAGATAAAGGATAAAAGTAATATTCCTGAATAAAGAATTGTATTTATTTCTTAAAATCTTTATGAGATTTACTATTATTAGTTTTTAAAAATCTATTTAATTTTTTATTTTATTGTTAGAGATAGGATTTTTATGTGATAAGATAAGATGTTTATGTTTACATAAATATATGTTAATTTTTATAAAGATTTATTTTTAAAAACCTAGAAATATTTAGCATTAAAATTAGAGAAATTTAACTTAACAATCCTGAAAATAAACGAAATACCGTATACAACTGTTTAATTTGTTAAAAGATGTTATGAGAAAAATAAAACCATAATTACATTTAGCTGTAATGGTTACTTTAACTCGCTATCCTCAGTTTCTCATCAATAGATCTGCTAGAGTTACGTGTCTTTTCTAAAACGAATTGTCGTCCATTGTATCACCAAATCAATAATCATTAAAATCGATCGAACGTCGAAGATCGTTCCACATATGCATAGATAATTGGTGCATATGGTGCTTGAAAGCAATAAAATTCCTTGAAATAAATTCATAAACCTTTATAACAACACTATAATTTTATTTTAGCTTTTTCAGTAAATTATTGAGAACTGTCTGTGTTGTAATTTTATTAGAGAATTTATTTTAATTTACTATTTTTTTTCTAACAGTTGGATGTTTCAAAATAGGTTTTAATTTTTTTTGTTAACTTTTTAATGAAATAATATTCAATATGTCAGTTAAGTACTAAGGCCAGTAGTATTAAGGCTATACGTATTCAAACCAGGTCGTATATACATATTAAATTTAAACAAATAAAAATAATATAAAGGTAAATAAATAGCTATAATTAGAAAAAAAGGTAAAATGGATAATAATAATGAAAAAATAATACAATGAAATCTCATTTAAACCCATAAGTAGATAAATGGGTTATCATCTAATCACAGTTAGATTGGTTAATAACCAAGTTTTTAATTGTTGTCTACGTACCTGGATACTTTTCTGATTCCGAACTCGTACTAATCCACATGCTTGATAAAAACGCTAAACAAGTTAGCAGCTATAGGCCCATAAGTTTATTACTCATAGCTGGAAAATTACTGGAATTAATTATAAAAAGTCAGCTTCTTTTCTCCAATTTAGTAGCATTGTTCCGGATTTTCAATTTGGTTTTTAGCATAATCATTTCACTTCACACCAACTGGCATGATTGATGGAATTAATTGTATACGGACTTTTTGTCATTTTCTCTGGATTATTAATTTTTATTTTATAATTGATCTTTATTATTTTTAATTATAATAGTTCATTTATTAGAAATCGTTGGTGTGTTTTTTTCAAGAACTATATCTCTATACTATATGGACTGAAATAGGTACTAAAAATAAAAATGTTAAATCGGTGAAAAAAAATTTTTTTTTTTTTAATTATTTATTTATTGTAATTTACAACTGTACAAAATAATACAATAAGTAAATATGTAGTATGTTTCATATACACTTGA
>NW_027116175.1:264771-270214 GCF_000696795.3 Halyomorpha halys
AAATATATCAAGGATATCGGGACGTTTTTTAAGGGATGTAGGCCAGTAAGTAGGATTTTTAGGAGAGAGGATGGAGTAACTATTGGATGTTGTGACTCGGGAAAGAGTCCTACCACGAGCATTGGACGTTCTGCACCCCCACTGTTGATCTTTGGCGTTGAAATCTCCTCCAGCAATAAATCGCGGACCAAGGGACCGGAATAAGGAGTCAAGATGGCTATAGGAAAGGGAAATACCTGGAGAACAATATATAGCTGAAAGTGTAATGTTAAACGGGCAAGAGGATAAGATGACGGATGTTGATTGTATAATATTAGACGGGGTGGAAGGAATAAGGGAGTGAGGTAAAGATTTATGAATAAGGATACAAGAACCTGCGTGGGATTTGGTGAAAAATTAAATTTGAAATATGTACTTACAAGAAAAGGATGTAAAACAACGACATATTTAAAAATATGTAAAATAAAATTTGTTTAAAATTGTTGGAAACATTATATACAAAAAAGACAAAAACGGAAAAAAAAACAAAAAAAACGGAATAGTTCATAAATCGTATTGAATGTGATTTAAAAAAAGAAATTAAAATCGAGTTGTGCATGCGATTATTTTTTTTTTATACCTTGCAGCAAAATCTAGCTCTATTTAAAAATTACAAATTATTGTTAGAACACACATCTAATTACCGAGAAGGATAAATATTAGGTCATCACTCTACTTAACAAAATATTACATGTAATGTACATTTGGAAATGTACGACCCCCTATAATGTTCCTATTTTCCGGAAATAAAAACTTATTTACAGAAAGAAATTAAAAAACACGTTTATACAATTAGTGATTTTAATTTATTATTTTACTAGTTCGAAATTTTACTTTTACTCCAACTTATTATTCTAATTTATCGATGTACATATTTTGATTCTGTTTCTTATTTTTATTTATCTGTTTATTTAAATGACTAAATATCCTGTAAGTCTTTGACAACTTGTAATCAATAAATAATAATGAGTTTAAGTTATAAGTTAAAAAAAAAGTTTATAATAAGTTAAGAAATTATATATAACTAATATTTTTACAAAAATATTGTTTCGTTTTTCATTTGATTTTTTTTTTACTGTGTATATTGTACATTATATTATATTCTGCTAATATTCCACATTTATATATGTAAATAACAATACATTTACAAAAACATTGCTAAGTAATTTAACTCAAGTAATTTTAATACATTTCCAGAAAGTTTTCTATAAAATTCTATGGTTTTGTTAAATAGTGCATTGAAATGCTTTAAAATAATACCAGAGACAAGGTTCTAGAATAAAGAGGGGAGATATCAGTAAATGTCGAGTCCTTCCTACGCCACGTCCCATAGATGTGCTCCATCACTATTTGTACTTTACCCAAAATATGATTACATTATCTTAAATGATAATCAAGATAAATTATTTATGATGAATGGATTTTTTTTTCTGTCAGGGCACATCAGGAGAATCGTATATTATACGGAAATATTTTTAATTTATTTTAAGACTTTTTTTTTTGATCGGTTGAAAGAAAAATCTCAGGTGGATCTGAGAGAACAGTACTGATTTCTTCTGTTTTGTCGATTATTATTAAATAATTAACTTAAATATTAACTTAACTTCAATCTTCTTAAGTAACCTTTAACCAGCCCTCTCAGCTATCAGGAACTCCATTGTTTATCTTTGCAATAAATATGTAATAAACATAAATTGGATTTTTTTACATTCTTCTCAAAGTAATTTAATCATCTTAAAACTATCCGATTTTACTTATTTACAAGTAAGGATTTGTGGATATGAGAGTGCAGTAATTTAGAAAGTAATTTTTTTCGAGTTAAAAATAATTTGCCGAATTACTTATATTACTCCTCGCTCCACCTCACAACTGATACATGACTGAAGTTTTGCCCTATCTTCATCTTCAGTCTCGAGAACCAGTTTGTGTCGTGTTGTTTGTAGGTTACTTGCTATCTTCATGAGTGATTGGTCCTCGGCCAGTTTACTTCTTGATTGTTTTAAGAACAGGGTTCGCTCCGAAGGAACAGGTAGTATTAGGGAATCAACGATTGGGTTTAGTTCATTCTCTCCTTTTGAGGCCTGTTTATGTGCATGGCATACCTTCCTTTGTTCCGTAGCAATAGTGTGAACGTCACGTAGTGACCCTTCTTGTGACAACTTTGTACGCGCCTGACCAAGGATTTCTAAATTTCTTTGACTACCCTCGAGGTAAAGCTTGTTAAAATAAATAAACCAATTCTCTCCTTCCTGGTAAGTTGGCATTTTCTTCCCTAAATCATGCTTTCGGGAATACATATCCTAAGCCTTTGCTGCTAATTTATTGGATGTTTGACGAATTTTAAAAAGCCTAGTGCTGGAACAGTATCCTGTTTAAATATGAGTTGCTGCTCTGTACACGACCAGAGCAAAAGAAACCCCCAGAGAGATCTACTGTGTCCGATGGAAACGTTCCCTTTTTTTTCTCTTTCTGGAGTACTAAAGACCGTTGTGGTCCTTGGCTTTCTCAATGGGCCTCCGGCAGGATCGATACTGTTTGGCCGTTTTCCAATTTTGAAGAGTTAGGAAGTGTCCTTAGTAATCACGTCTTCCCATTTGAATTGGGTCTGCCTCTACCCCTGGAACGGTCCACTTTCCCCTCTAGTAGCTTCTTAGGAATGTGGTAATTCCTCATTATATCATGGTAATTATAATCGTGATAACTCGTCATCTGGTGACATAGCCGACCCACCTATTTCTTCTTAAGTTCTAAGTTCTTCCAACTTGAAAGTCTTTACTACATTGAACTCCCCTATGAGTTTGAACACTCCTCAGTTGTACTCCATTTCCTCTTGTTTCATGGGGATAAAATCTTCCAGAATATTTTCCAACGTTCCACTAATCCATTTCCCCCCGGATTATAAGCCGCAGTTTGAATTTTGTTTATTCCTAGTAACAGACTGGTATTCTTAAACAATTAAAATTTGAAGTTGGAACCTCAGTACCTATCGGTTAGAACTTTCTTGGGGCCCCTATGCATAAGAACAATATACTTTACGAATACTTGTACCTCTTAATTTGGCGTTATTAGGTATATGTGCACCGCCTCTGCTTAGTTCATAAAGTTATCTACCAAAGAATTAATTCCACTAAAATCATTTAGAACGAATTTAATTTAATCAGGCTTTCATTTCAGCTTATAACAGAAGGTTTAGGCTCAATTGTTATATTATCAGTGGCAAACAACATTCACATTGAAAAGTGGAATAAGAAAAGAAAAAATATAGAACTTGGATATTTATTAATTATTATTTTTTTTTTCAATTCTAACAAAAGGAAAGTATGAAATACTAACCGGGTGTATAGGATATGACGAAATTATTCTATATAAATATTATTCGGATTCAATAAAAACTAAATAATAAACACTAGGACAGTTTTTGAGTGCAATAATTTTTTTCTCTTATATAAAAATGTACATACACTCAATTTTTACTATTCTGTGTTTATACTTTATTTTATACTTAATAAAAAATTAATAATTACAAGTGAAAAGTTTTTTTTTTTTTAATTTTATCTGAAATATAATTTTCTAATATTTTTGGTTACTTCAAATTTTAAAAGAACTATTGTGCCTAAACATTCCCTTTGGGGTTGAAGTGAAAGCCAGTTCAATTCACATCAAATTATATATGGCTGTTTTTGTAAAACGTACTTCGTGACGATATTCATCATGACTATTTTTATATTTTTTAGGCAAAATGGTCAATATTTGAAGAGCTGGGATCTCAAAAAGTAATGGTCGTACCGAGCCCATTAAAGTTAATAATGATTGAGAAAATGACGTCGATGTCACCTCAAATGCGATATATCGTTCTAGTATCTATAAAATCAAACTTTGTCCTGTAAAACCAGTTTTACTTTTTCAGTTACTTGGGAGCAATTCAAATTTGATATCTCGAACTTAGAAACGAAATTCGTGTTGACTGGCGTTATCTTTCAAAGGATTTGTAATAAATTAAACTTTACTCAGTGTAATGAATAGCTGGATAACCACTTGACATAACGGAAACCTACAACGTAAATATTTGAAAAGCTTGGTGTATCGCAAGATCGTTTGTGACGGAACGAGTTGGAAGCATTAGGTAAATATTTAAGGGAGCGAATTCTCTTTGAAGCAGTTTAATTGCTAAGCGGGATTTATGGGGTACTGTAGCGAGGAGTATTGTGGGTTGTAGGGTACTGTGGATCGTGTGGTGAGTCCGGATTGAAGCAGCAGTCTAGATCTATTAATTTGTTTAACCTCTTTGTAACTTGGCTATCAGGATTTTCTTTGATAAGCCCTTTTTTTCAGTACGGTGACTGTAATATCATGTCCCTGCTGTCTTTGATTCTAATGTTATATATTTACATTCGTAACTTACATACTTATATCACGTATGGATGAATCAATTTCGAAATAAATGTTCCAACTGGATTTTTTAATTTTAGGCGGGTGCACTAAAACTGAATGTGAAAAAATAAACTTCAGGTAACTACGATGCCATCCAGAGCTTGATAAGTCCAGCAATCGTTTCCTATTGAGTAAAAACATACAAAATGTTAGTTTTCTCCATTTCTGCAGACAATTAAAAAAAAAAATTAATATTTGAATTCATATCACTTATGATTTAAAAAAAAAAAAGAAAGAGAAAGGAATATGAAATGGAACCCACGAATATAACTCAAAGACTGCTTTATTGGCGGAGTCCGTCCACCCATATATATGTGTGTGTTATTTTGTATTTAATGAATTCTTTATATTTTACCGTAAACTGCGTTACTTCCTGTTACTTTCTAACAAATCTACTAGTTTTGTGTTTGTATATAGAGTAAGAAACTCCTTTCTACTGTATCACGTCCAAATCTAGAGAATTCGTTAAATACACAGTAACTTTATTTTTTGTCAGACGCTCCACTAAAACAAAGCAGTAATATTTATTCGCAATGCATGACTCTTATTAATAATAGGTTTAAAAAATGCCACACAACTGAATAAAATGTATAACCTCTGCTGCTTGAGAGCTATTTCGGGTTTCCTTCACCTCCCGCAAATATCAGACCAAAGTGGAACTAATGGCAGGGATAGGAATAATTTGAGGTTGAGGATCCCTAATGACCAGCGATGTTATAAGACTCACAACACCTGACGAAAAAAAAAACCGACTTCATTAAAAAAGATTAATTTTTTGAAAGGAATATGGTCCGGGTGCGGTCAAAAAAACTCAAATAGTAGAAATATACTATTTTAATGAGCCAACGTTTCGCCCCACGTTGCAGAGCTTCTTCAGGGCTAAAAAAAGATACAAACACATAGTTACATAAGGAAAAAAAAAACATAAGTGTAAAATAACAGGGGTATAAAATGTAAAAAAGTAAGATATAAT
>NW_027116175.1:271544-318255 GCF_000696795.3 Halyomorpha halys
TGTTGGTCTGGTGGTATTGAGGGTCAGAAAGAGAAAAGGATCGGTGGATAAGGTTCTTAGTGGGGGCGAAACGTTGGCTCATTAAAATAGTATATTTCTACTATTTGAGTTTTTTTGACCGCACCCGGACCATATTCCTTTCATCTTTACACACGGTCAATCAATAATCTTCCAGATTAATTTTTTAAAACTTCAAATTTTCTAAAAAAAAAAAAAATATTTCAAAAATTAAATAAATAAAAGTAGTTATGTACATTCATATTGTTGTATTTTTTACACTTTTTTTCTTAAAACTATCTTTAATCCGAACTTTTTAGAAACCCGAACAACCCCATGCAGCAATCAGTTCGGATTGCCGAGATAAAACTGTAATTCTTTGATATAACAACAAATCCTTTACGCCAGGGTCAAATTATGAGGCAAAGTTGCTTTCCAACAGCTTTTTAACTGTCACATTATTTTCAAATACTGAATAATTGTATCATCTTAAAGAAATTTAATTAAAAAATGAAAAACGTTAAAGATGAAAATGCATATGGCGGCGTGATGTAAGCAAATAGAGCTATTGTGATGTAGATGGGCTGTCAACATAGGCCCGTATATTTTATCGTGCACAATAGTCCCGGTGGCCCATTCCTAGCCCTCATCTCCTTCATCGGCATCTTTTTTCACCGTCTTCGCGGGTCTGTCCTGCTAGAATGCCCTATTCACTCATGATTGTCCCACTATTCATCTACTCTACTGGGCTCGTCTATCCGTTCGTCACAAAAAATATTTTCTTAATCTGATAGTTCACTAGTGTTTTCACTCCTTTTTATATTCAATTTAGTTTTTTTTGCCACCATTACTAATGTTGCTCAACTAGACTCACTTTCCTATGAAGTAATTTTTTTATTTGGTACATAGCGTTCTTATGTTAACCAATCTGTTCCAGCCAGAGTGAAAAAGTCAAGATTTATTCCGATTGTCCACCACGAAGCAAACGTCAACCTGCCCAGTCTAAATTCTGACACGAGGATGCTTAGTTGGAACCACACACACACATTGCCTCACGTAGTTAACTTATTTATATTTTATCAGAAACAGATCGACTCAGAGATGAGTAAAGAACATTTGTGTTCGAGCTTTGGGGCTACACGAAAGCATCAAATTCTTATAAATATCCGCCTTATCATCCTTCTATATTTTTCAAATAAAGTTATTCATTTTCATCTTTACATTCTATATATATATATATATATTTATTGTGGATTTTGGACTGACGCTCTTACGTCGCTCAAATGTTTTTATTTTGACTGTAGTTTAAAAATGGAGATTAGTTTTAAATACTGATAAACCTGAAGCTATCATTTTGACGAAACGACGGCCATAGATTTAAATAATACCGCTGTCCCTTTTGCCAAAAGCGTTAAATACTTGGCGATCACTTTAGACAGCAAACTATTATTTAACCCCCACATCAATTCGCAATTGGAAAACGTAAGGAAAATTGTATATAAAATGTATCCATACTTTAATAAAAATCAAAATTATCAAGTAGAAATAAATTGATAGTATATAAAGCGGTACAAAGACACATCTTAACTTGCTTGTCCTATGTGGAGCTTTACTAGTTCAACCAACTAAAAAACATATAAGTATTCCAAAACAAGTGCCACTGAATTCATGAATGAAAAATTCATTCATATTACACTAGAATATTTAAAACGCACCCTGAATTCAATATACAGGTTACCTTACAGGTTAAACTGACACATAATTTCTTCCTGTCTTGCCCCAACTCATTAAACCCTCTAATCACAGAAATAGGAAGTTACACTAAAACCCGTAGATATAAATTCGAAAGAACCAAATATTAATGTAAATATAATGCAATGATATGTATTTCATGTTACTCAATGATATGTATTTAATTCTATTCAATGTTACGTATTTTATTTTGATTCAATAATGTATTTGTTTCTCTCTTCGGTTTGTTTTACTAAAATTTTAATTAGAGTAATTATGTAAAGTGCAATTAGTATCAAGAAAATTGTATTGTATAAGGTAATATCTCAAAACAAAATGGTTAATATTATGCATTATATATGTCATTAAGTACTCTCTTAAATCGATACTTCACTCCACTTTTGTTTTGCTCCCCCTTCCCAAGCAATATAAAATAAAATATTGAGTTTACTTAAGGATATTTTCCTGAATAAACAACACCCTTGTTTTTCTGGAAATTAGTCATTAGAATCCCTTTAATCCATAATTTCATGAATTCATCACGCCTTGTACTACCTATTCACAGGGATTCGCCCTCTTTTGTTTAAACTGTTTGTATAGGCTGGGTCACAGCCTTTATTTGTTGTTCTGGGGCATGAAATGTTATCATTAATATTCTAAACATATCTCTTGTCCTATAAAGGGTTGAAGATGAAACTTGTTTTCTTATTGTTTCCTAAAAATTGATTTATTAATTTATTATTAATTTTATTTAATAATTCTCTACTATTATTTTTAATAATAAGTGTTGTTCCACATATCATATTTATTATTCATAAATGTCCTAAAGATGCCTGCAGTACTGAGCAACACTGAGCAGTACTGAGGAGCCAGCACTTAAGTAATATTTTAGTGGGGGGGGGGGGGAGCAAATATGATGACAGTATTACGTAGTGCAGAGCATAGAACAACATAAAGGATTAGTGCAGTCATCAGTTTTACATGACGCAAATACTATACTGAGTGAATCGTTTTGCAACATGGATTTGATTGAAAAGTAGAAAATAATGAAACATAAAGTGTATATATTTTTATTTAAGACTAGATCGGCCTGGTGGGACTTACGTGTTTATTATAACAGTTTGATTTAAAAAGAATTTATTAATTCACATGTAGGAGGATTTTCCATTATTAATCAAATCTCATTATTTTCGGCAAAATGTGGTCTTACTTTGTCTGCAACTATTTCAAGCTATGTAATGAAAGGTTCAAGTCCTCAATGCTGTTCAAAGTCATTTTCTGAATCAAGATACTGATGATGGAGGGATATGAGGAGCTTGATTGGCATTGGGTATTCTAAAGTAAATATGGTATTGAGGTTGGTATATGTTTTTGCAGCAAAGCTTCTAACTTTTGTATTTGTATGATTAGATAAAGATACTTCCTTTGAGGTATTTTAAAAAAGCATCTTTATTTCATTACCATGATTTGATAGTTGATGGTTGATTTTTTATGAGGGGAAGATTATTTGGAGTGCGATCAGTGTAGAACACAAATATGTAAAAACGTGTTTATTGGTGCCAACGTTTCGGTCAGAATTTCAGGCCTTCATGAGGGCTAAGAACACAAGTTGATAAAAGCATAATGACTGAATGGTAGAACAAAAACACAAGGAGATAACCGATAATATAGGTACATAAATAGTATTGAAGAAAATTCATATTCTAATATTATAAGAACATTGAAACTATATATATTAATAATATATAGATATGAAAATCAACTATAGAAATTCATGTAAAAAATTGGAAATTTTTTTAAATTGAAGTCATTAGTCTTTCAAATACCAGATACAAATGACTAACTAACCAACGTTTCGGCAATCCAGTCATTGTCAGGACAGGAATAATAAGATAACAAAAATGCAGACTAAAGAGTAGCTCATCACCCAAGGCAAAATACTCAAAAAATTGTATTATCTTGGAGTGATAGTATTATAAACAACAATATTCTGGTTGTTTGTTTTTAAAATATATAACGATAGAATAATTTAATCATTATATGTATAAGGGAATGGTTTCAATGTTTCTTTAAATTAAACTTTTGAATTACTGGACCAATTTACATGCTGTTTTCTAAAGGTTTAAAGCTACTGAAATCTTCGATTTTCCCGGTAAAAAATAATTATAAATAGAAATAAACATCCTTGGCGCGTAAACTAAAAATAAGATAATTTAAATTTGGTTTTAATTTATTTTAAAAAAATACATTTTATCCAAATATGAACAAACAATTTCTCAATTTATGTAATTTTTAGCATTAATATAACTTTTTCAAAAATAAATCCTTTGTAAAGTATAACTTTTTAATTTTTAGATATAAAAGCTCCGAGATAAATGATCTTAATTAATAAACAATTAGGAGTAAACAAGATTTTAAGTAAACTCTCACAAAGATATTCAGGAGTTTTTTTTGTTTAAAAATTATCAATAGAAAAGGCCAAACGTTAAAAATTTGAAATATATATGATATGGAATGAAACTGTGATAAGTAATTGCTTTTTTAAAATAGTTTTATATTTAAAAAGGTGGGCTTAATGTAGTTCATTATGTTTTTTCCTAGTCTTTGTAATTACATCAATATTTAGTTGCTCTTTTTTAGTTCCGTTGATATAATATCTGCTGTCTTTATAATCCTATCTTTCTCTGTACAAATGATATCTGAGTTGATGAAACACTGTCTGTTTGGTTATTTGTTGATATTTGATAAAATTAAGGTTTTTTTATAACTTTAATTTTTGTTTTTCCTTAATTAATTTGTTTGACGTTCATTGTATGCTAATTTGGAAAATACTTGATGAATTGGTCTTAAACAGTTGCAATGCTGATAGATATCTGATGAAAAATAACTGTGAGAGGTAAATATTTGTTATCCTTTGAATGGGTTTGTTCACGAAGAGTGAAACCCAATCATGAAAATGAGATGTGCGAAGTCTGCTGGTCGATTCATCATGCTTTCAATTCAAATCAAAAATTAATCTCAGTTTTTCCACCATTATTGGGGAAATCAGAATGTATAACTGCATTGGTAGAAATATTGAATCTCTATGCAATGTTTATTATAAAAAAAACGTTCTTCACTGACAGAATTTAAAAAAATAAAGTAATTGTGAACCATTTTTATTGTAAGGGTTATAAAAAAACGATCATTTTAAACATTCCTGTTCAAGATATACGATAAATTTGTTTTTTTAGTTGAAGTTATCTTATTTATTAACTGCTAAATGATACAGATTAAAAAAAAAAGTGTAATGCTTGTTATATTTTTATCACATTCTGGCTTGACTTACTTCACTATCAAGAATGATAGCGACCCTCATTCTCAGGGAAGGTGGTCCTAGGGTGTGTACTGAAGTTTAATTTTCTCTGTAATGTAATGTGCTTGTAGTTTTTATATTGTGTACTGTTTTGGTGTAAGAGTTTTTGTTTCCCAAACCTGGAGGACTGATTGCAGTCTAACGACTGGGCAGTGGGATTGCCTACTCCTAGGATTCATGAAATCTTACCTCTAAGCACAAGCAGCAGGCATTGCTGACAAGATACTTAGGTAACGTTGAAGGAAAGGCCAAGAGAGACAATTAGGTCAAACCTGGAGGTACAGCCTATAGTTCACACTTTCGAAGAAAAGATGGTTTGAGCACCTTCATTGGATGAATATGGAAACAACGGGCAGGATGACATATGAGACAAATGCGGAGGAAAAAGACTAAGAGGAAGACCACGGTTCACCTGGGAGGAAGGCGTGCCAGAAGCATTCAAGAAGAGAGAGCTGGTACAAGAGAGGGACACGTGATCCAAGATCTATAGAAAGCATCCCCACACTGCGCAGCGGGAGGGAGGAATTCGATTAGGGTGTTGGGTAGTAAGTGAAAGGTTTGTGATCCGCGCATCAGATTAGTTAATATATATTTCATGTAAAATAAACTCTAGTATAAAAAAACAATCTTGAAAACTTAACGTTTAAGTTGAAAAATATATTAATCTACATGGATTATAATGATTAGGTTATTAATAAAGAGTAGAATAATAAAAAAAAAAAATTGTTAAACTTCAACAGTTCTTTTATGTAATTGGTTATTAGGTCCGTCCATGATTTTTGATGATCTTTTTCATAATAAAAAAATTATCTTTAGTCGGGCTAGGTGCGTGGACCATCTTAATCAATATACAGGATGACAAATATCATCAATTTAAATACATTATTTATTCAAAGACCATAAAATAAAATTATTAAAAACCTTAGTTATTTTATTGCATATTTTTATATGGACTGGAATGTTAAATAATATAAGATAAAAAATAATTTCAAACCTTTAGGGGAGAATGTGACATTGTTTTCTGCATTTTTGTGCAATAAAAAAAAAAAAAAATGTGCTGTAAAAGCTTAAAAAATGTGTATAAAACTTGAAGTAATTAATTTTATTGTTTAATTTATAATATTAATATATGAAAAGCTTACCTAACCTTTTCAAAATCAAATTAAACTTCCTAGATATTCAGGAATACTCCCCACATTTAAAGGAAACATACATAAAAACTTAAATTACTGTGATTAGAAACCTGAAATTTGGTCCAAAATTAAAGACCAATGCTAAGCTAATTGTATAAAATCATTTTTGTTGGCTATTATGAATGCTGGAATTCTATTTTTCTTCCTAAAACTACCTCAATTTTATATTTTAGAAAAGTATGCTAAGCACTATGTAAAAAGGATTATTCAAGAATACTCTTTCAAGCGAAATTCCTATTTTAATTTTACCTTAAATTTCACATTTCAGTTACACTTTTACTTAATTTTTCCATTGTTTATTTACATACCATTAAGCAAAAACTTACAAATAATAAATGATTGATAAAAATGTAGTTGTATATTCCTATTGACTACAACCATTGATGTTTTATTAATTTTTTTCTATGTATAAGAGTATACATAGGTAATATAATAATAGGAAAAAAAATGTTTTCCCACTAGTTAGTGACAGCCGAATTGGAAATCCAAATTAAAAACAAAATTGAACATTTTCTATAACAAGCTTATTCTAGAGAAATGTTTTTATCATTACTTTATAGTAATAAGCCATTGGTTAATACTATACCAAGAACATTTCTCCTTTGTGTTTACTTGTTCATTTTTGTTTAAAGGTTAAATTCGAATCTACAATTTAGAAAATAAAATTTACCAATTTTAAACTATATATTCAATAAGGAAGAAAAAAATTAAAGGTATAAAAATTGACATACTTACAACAATGTGTGTATAATATGAGAAATTTAGTTCAAGTATTAAATTGTATGTAACAAAAGTTTGCCTAAAAAGAGAAAAACGTGCAATTTTGATCAGCATAAACTCTCTAGATAATATTTTGTTTCTCCTTTTTGTTTATAATTTAAAAAAAAAAATTTGTTTAATGAATTCAGCGTGGGTATCTGTTGGTGACAATAGACGATGACACAATATCGAAATAATAATCGCGGTTGTAATTTAGAAGTTTTGTATCCCAAAAAGACGTTTGTTTAGTAACAATGCATATTTAATTCAAATGAAATGCGAATTTATGTTTCCACTTACCTTTTTCGTTTAGTAATTAGAATAGAACAATATATAAACCATACAAGTTATTGAAACCACAGAACGCCTTAAACAAAATGATTATAACGAGTGATATTTTGGCTTAGAAAAAAAAGATTAGTTTTTATTTATTTTAGGAATAAAAGGTGAACTGGAATTGTTAAAGATATCTATTTATTTTTTATATACCCTCAAAGTTGTGTCATGTGTAAGAAACAAGCGTTAGAGGGGTAAAGTGTTAAATACTGTGTAAAATAAATATTTAATTTTATGTTATTTTCGTACTGAAAGATGAATATTGTTATATGGTCGTACCGCTTTGTACATTTTTGCTGATTTTTTTTTTTTTTTAAATAAAAATAGGTGGTATACCTTTTATGTAGAACATAACTACGTTTACGTGTTTTAAGGCAAGTTAAACTATTTTCGTTTTTGTTAAAAATAAAATAGTTATTTAAATCTTTATCAAAGCTCTATTATAAGTCGGAGAAAGTTGATAACTCGTTAATGTACCAATATTACTCGTATTTCAAGTAATAACTTTTTTGTTTGGTTGATATACACCTACTTAGTGTGGATGCTGGCAATAACTGGTTTGAGTAACTCTAATTAATCCTTGTAAAAAAATTCAAGAAGCTGATTTAATGAATTCAGATTGTTAATTATTTCCTGTTAGTTGTTTGCGTTTAATCTCATCGATTGGTAGGTTTTAAGCCAATTCTAAATTTCTTCTTACAAGAAAATATATAATAAGATATTCTGGAACCTAATTATAATTAAAAAAGATATCCTAAAACTGGTAGGAGTACTTGTAAAAAAATGGTTTCGTAACAAATTAAATTTTTTTTCTTAATATTTTATTAATTTCCCATAACAGTATTTTTATTTTTTCGAAAAACAGTTAATCATTTTATGACTATTACATTTTACTTTATAATTTATGGTAAATATTATGGAAATTGTTACTTCTGCGAAAAAGATAATAATAAGCTACTAGAAGCTCCATATTGAGCACTAATAGGCGTCTGCAAATCTAATGTTTCATAATGTATGAAACGTTTCTTAAAATAATTCATTTTCGAGGAATGTATGATAAATGCCAAAATCCTCTTGTAATATTTTTTATACTGCTCTGAAGTGAATAAATTACTCGATATTATTCATGTTTTACTAGCTATATTAATATTTAACGCCTGAGAATTAAATCATGATTAATAATTGATGAAATTAATCACAGCTAGATAATTAAGCCAAATTGTTAATAAAATGACTGGGTTAATATTTTAGGTTCATTTACCAGATGAGGTGAGCATTGTGGAGTAACCTGAGGATATAGTGATGGCCCCGAAACGTTGTAATTAATAATTTAAAATAAATAAAGTAGTCATTGAACTGAGTTAAATAAAAAAAAACAGTGCATTTACAGAACATATTCATAAAATATAATAAATTGTATTGTTATTAATTGTTGTTGTTATTGTACAGAATGGAATTAATAAAGTAAACTGATGTAAGAAGTAGAAAATAAAATGTATCCATAGGTAATTGAATAAGTAGGTAAAATAACATAATTAAGGAAATAAAATAAAAATGAAGTTATATAATGCAAAAGAATATGAATATATTAGTTTATTAATTATTTAAAAATTAAAATTATGAAAAGAAAAATAAAATTGAGAGAAAGAAAATGTATGTAACAACTGAAATATGTTACCATAATGTGAGATAAAAAGGCAAAATAAAAGTTAAGTCAAACAAAAGAAATGAATAGGAAAAAAAAAATTGAAAACAACTATAATAATATGGTGAACATGACTAATAACGTGGGTAAGGAAAATTGAGAAAAGGATGGAAAAGAAGGGGGGAGGGTAAAAATAAAGATAGGGGGAAAAAAGGAGAATAAAATATAAAAGAGTAAAAATATACAGTTGGGAAGTCCATCATTTCACTACTTTAGACGTATTGGTCTAGTTCAAAGACCATTTTTACAAAGAATTGTTTGTTCATAATTACAAAGATAAAACCATCCAGTTGTTAGGAACTTCCCCTATTTGGATATGAGGTTTCTCATAGGCCGCTTTGGTATTAGGACATCTCAACAAAAGTTGAAGCCGTGCACTTCTGAATGGAATCGGTTTTGACTAGACGCTGTCATCTCTTTCCTTTTTTTCACTTTTGGGATCATCAGATTCTTTATTTTTTGTACTTATTTATTGTTCATTACTCCTAAGAATCTCAATACATTTACAAATTCCAAATACACCAAATTAAAGACGAATATTTGAAAAATATTGAATATTTAAGCTCTGTCCCAGCTGTTATTAATTCGGGACTAATTAATTGTCCATTGATTTACCAGGTGAAATGAAAATTGAAACAGCCGTTTTGAGAGAATAAAAAAAAACAAGATAAACTCTAACTTATAAGGTATAAGATTTTAACGAAAAAGTTGCTATATTATTCCAGGCTTGCACGTGGCCTAAATACGCAATTTCAGTTACCTTCGGCTTTTCGTTTTAAGTTAGGCTGTTCACTCACACACAAACCATTTTACGAGAATTTATAATTTGTAATTCACAATACACGAATTTCCGTCGAAAAATAGTATTCGAAATTTGGCTCAATAGCAATATTTCTCGTTAAGAGAAACTTCAAATAAAGGTAAGTGAAATCAAATAAAGCTATATGACGGTATTTACTGAAAGGATTTGATAACTAACTATTACCATGAGTTCATAGTGACTTAAATTAAAGGCAAAAGTACCAATCAGACCTTTTTTTTTTTTAATTACATTCCTCTGTAAAAGATATTACACGTCAATAAAGTTCTAACGCGTGAACCTTGTTAATGGAATTTTTCCTGGCCATTAAATACGACAGTTAGGCAGTGGTTAAAGGATGCGAGTAAACTGGTGTTATGTGTAATTTAGAGGAGATATTGTGCGAGAGCTGAGGCTGTGCCCAGTCACCTCTGAAAGGGCCCTCGCCTCAAGGGACAAGTGGAAATAAACTTAATCGCCTGTTCAAAGCGACCGCTGTCGGCCATTCAGTTTGATTGGTCCTTTCCATCCTCTGCCTTCGAGCAACTTCTGTATCCGATCCCTTGTATCACCGATCCTTTAGCTCTAACCTCTTTAGTTGAACTCTATCGCTTTAATTGAGCCTTTTAAAGCCAAAATGGTTTAGCTCTACATTTTATAATATTTCAGTTATGGCTAGAAATAATTTTGAACCCTTTCTTCTCTTATGCCGAAGTCGTTGGTCGTTCAACCGTTCGACGTCTTGCAGCTCAATATAAATTCGATTTTTTTCAAACGCTCTTTGGCAAATTTTTTGTTTCTCAATTCATTCAGAGAATGTTATGTGTCAAGGTGGTCTCCATCGATTTTTTTTGGTCGCAGAGTACACATGTAGGATCCCGAGGCAGGCCTATCTTGTGGGTGGATGATTCTAAAGATAGTCGTGGACAGTTGTCAGGTGGAAGCAGGCTACCGGATGACTTCTTAGGATTGGATTTTGTATTAAACTCTTATAAATTTTCCATATGTGTTTTTTTTGTTTCCTTCTTAATTATCTATGGTACTTATCTTTTTTTATTGAGTCAACCTGCTTGGTAAGACTGTCTGCTTTCGATTTCTTAAATTCCACTATAGCTCGGAATCCAGTGGAATCCACCACATTAGTGCCTTGGAGAATCAGGTCGTGGAGGAGGGATTTGAATTCTAAAAGAGCACTTGATAGATTTTCGTGTGTGTTAGTAACAGCAAGGGTAGCTGTTTGAGGGTCTGTGAAGAGAATATCATTTTGGTCTTCCAGACAATTTCTATGGAAGATAAATATGTCCAATGTAAATTATGTCCAATCAATACTTATTGGACATAATTGCCTCTAAATAATAGTTTTTATCGTGGATACATCAAATTAAGCTCTCATTGATAATGACCCATATATAGGCCGAAACGTTGGGAAAAAAGAATCAAAATAGGTTTATTTTAAATTAATTTTTAAACAATGGGTAGATTCTTCTTACGTATGTTTCATGCCATTGTATAACTAATATCAATGTTACTTGTTGTATATATTATTACAGTTGTAAATATTAAAATTAAAATTTAAAATAATACTGCTCTCCAACAATAAATTAATATATTAATGAACCAAGATAAATACTTTTCGAATTTAATGGAGCTTCATTAAGTGGGAAAAAAAATCTAGCCCGTTATAGAATCCCTAACCACTCAAACCCATTAGTTTCTAACCTTGCTTCCTCTTCCATTCCTGACAATCCTCCGAGGCGCCTGAAAAGAAGATGGTCTCGAGACCTTATATTGTAAAAATGTTTTTAGAGTGCTACCATTGGGTAGTATTTCTATATACCTGTAACATACCGTTAAGATCTTACTTCAAATTTACTTATTATATTTTATGTACAGTTGTAAAAGTCAATAAATAAGTAATAAAAAAAGAGAATATCTATAAATGCCTTTGTGTAAAATGTCTATTTTGACGATCATTTAAGTCATAAGATATGTTATAGACTAGTAAAATAAGAATTATTAGTGGAAATAAATATTTCCACTAATAATTCTTATTTTACGTCGGATATCTTTATTTGACGTCAAATAGACGTATGCTGGTTCTGCGCGGTTTATATTCGGTAATTCTACAATGGTGCTTCCTAGACAACAATTTTCCATTTCAAGGATTACAGAACTTCATATTTTGCGACAAATGAGTGCATAACGTTATCAATTCGGTCCAGAAATATGGGCGAAATCGACGTTGCAAAAAGGACGATTTTCACCAACTTTAATATAATTACTGTAAAACACATATACCATGTGAACGCTATTCTAAATTAAATATCTTTTGAGTATATTAAATTTTATTTAATTAGCAAGTATCTTACATTATGATTGTTGAATACTACACAATCATTAATACAACTCATTTACTCACCCAAAGAAGTAAGCAAAGTATTTTCCCTTACCCACACATCTGTAAAAATTCTAATCTACTTCTAATTGTAGTATAAACTTTAAAATTGGCTAGCTTATAGCTTTTAGCCTGTAACTAACGGGAAAATTCTAAATTTTTTAATTTTTTACTCCTCCTAAAAATCATAATAGAATACTCAATTTTAAAATCAATAAGATTTATTTTTGAAGGTTTATTATGACCTAATGGTAATCTATCAACAAACCGATTGCACCAGAAGTTTCGTATTTTGCGAGATATGAATTTTTTCGAATGTATTTAAAATAGTTATATTGAATAAATTACATTTTAATTTTTTATAATTAATTAAAAACTAATTTAATGATAAAATGACTATGAGAACAATCTTGAAACGCCAAAATATAGTTTTTTTAAATTATTGAATGAACTTCAAGATACTTAAAAACAGATTCGTTCTTGTCTCATCTTCCATACTGTCACAGAGTGGAAATGTTAAGGCTTCAAAATCAAGGGGCCTTCAAAAAATTTAAATTAACTTCCCAGTTGGGATTTGAACCCACAACGTTTTGAACCAAGCTTTCTGAAACCCTCATGCTAATAGGTCTGTATTTTCACCCTACAGCTGTAGATTTCCATTTCATTAGTGTTTTTATGTACTAATTACTTGGCTGTGGCTGGAAACAGATATCTTCCGCGTACTGTTTTTCATCCAGTTAGAAAGTAAACACAACTGGTGATTGCTGGAGGCGGCAGAAGAGTTAATCTTCCAGCTTATAACTTTTTGATTTAATTGTCAAGTTCTGCTTTCATGGAGTGTGCTCCCTCCCAATCTTGCTCAGATTCGGTTACATCCCGCATTAGATATTAACTAACTTTGGGCAAAGAACCACCACCGTGTACTTTGAATTGAGAATGAATTTCATAATATGCTCATCTAGTTTTATTAAAACCTGTATATCAATTGAATTTCAAGTCATACGAACAGAGTTTACATGAAAATCAAAATTAGCAAAGTCCTTTAATATTCTTTTTTATAACCTTGCTTCCTAGCAGACATGTTGCTTTTACATTAAAGCGAAACAGAACTGATTGCATTTTAAATCAAAAACCATACAAAAGGATCAAAATAGATTGGATATTACAACATAAAAGATGAATTACCTGTAAAAATACTGATCAATGAACGTTACACTTTTACGCTGAAAAGTTGGAGCTGGCTCAAAAACTCTATCTTCAATCGGACTCTAAAGAATCTACTATTATGTATGAAAATATATGTAGTATTAGTACAGGTAAAAAAGGTATATGAAAAGAATAGGTCTGTTAGTAAAACTTTGTGAAAACATTTCGTTTGTGATGAGAACGAAGAATTAAAAGTGTTCATTAAATTGCTTATTGCGAAACAGAGGGGTGGCATAAATCTACTCCTTCAAATCAAAAGTGAAGCCAAAAATCCACGCCCACAGAGCTTAGGTTAATTGGAATGTTCCCATTATAATCTAAACTGAAACAAAATGCAGCCATTGAATGGCTCTTACTTTTTTCCTACTCCTCTGTCACGCCCCTGCTCCATCATAAGGCTCGCCTTTTTGGCTTAACTTTTCCTGTCTGCTTTCCCCCTCCATTATACTCCTTCATCTAAGTAGTGGAAGAATTTTTTTGGGATAGGGGGAAAGAAAAATATGGATAATTTATTAAAATATCAGTTTTAGTACAAGTAACGGATGTTTCTTGCGTATTTGTTTACATTGAATCTGATGGAAACAACTTTAGAAAAACGTTTGCACTCTATTGTAGACAGGTCATATGTTTCTATCATTAACTAACCTTGTTTTTTTTCAGTTTATTTTTATTAACAGGGAGCTAATGATTTTTGGAATATAAGATCCCATATAAAATTTAAGTGGACAAAATTTAAAACCTCTTTTTTCATCGTAAATGTAAATTTCATGTGTATTTTCTTTTGTGAATACCCTAATCCTTCAGAGAGGGATAAGTTAGTTTTGATTTTTAGGATTTCTCACCCTAAATTTTATTTTTTTGGAAATTCTTCAAATTCCATGATTCCAACAAGACCGACCCGGTAACTATTATTATCCTACTATAATAATATTAGTTAGAGCATTTTTTGTGTCCTCTGAAAAGTTTTACGGTTTGAATTCATGCCATTTTGAAAGTCGACGCCCCATATATAAATAAAACTTTTTTTAGGGAGGTTATTTCTTCTTACTTTTGTTTCCGTTATATTCAGCGTAAACAAATATTCAAGAAATATTCGTCATGAAAATTGATATTTGATTAAAACTAAATTAAAACCCCCACATTTTTTGTGTGTTTTTTAAAATCCAATCTATCCGTACAAAATTGGATCAAGCTTATACAGCATATATATAGCAGAATCTTATACAATATTAAATTCAGAAAACGAAGTTTGCCCCAGCACCTCGTCTACTTAAACATTATATACATTCAAAGAATTATAAATCTCAACCTGTCCTTAGAATGGAGCAATGCTCCAGTAAAAGAACAATTTTGTAAATATGCATATATATAAAAAAAAATTTCAACAATAAAAAATTTTCTATAGGAAAAAAAAATTAAATTACAACTGTCCAATCCATCTTTTACTGTAATAGTTCTTGATTTAATATTAGCAGTGAGATTCTGTTTAAATCTGAGTTTTATTTGCTAATAATAGAGATAATAATAATAAATAAACTTTATATATATTTTTATTATCTTGTTCAAGACTGGAAGTTTTATTAATAACAACAAAAACTATACAAATAGCCCCAACACGTCTTTTTTAAATCATATTACATGTCCAACATTTCGGCCATCAATCAATAACAACCTATTAAAACAACAGCTTTAATAACAACTTATTAATTACTCCATCAAAATATTATTAATTATAATTTACATACCTTAATTTTAGTTTCACAATTTCACTTTTATTTATAAGACTTTTGACAATTATACACAAGTCGATTTAAAACAGTCAAAATTAAACCAATAAGAGAAAATATATTTCTTTACTAATAAATTTGACCATTTGATGTTTTAATTAATCTGTCTTTGCCACTATAGTATTTAATTATAAATTCTATACTTTGGAATTTCTGTATTTTACGATCATTAACTTATCTCAACAATATTATTTAATCTACCTCAACTACCAGTTTAGTTATATTATCATTTTATTTCACTCTAAATTTTTGTCTATTTGGTTATTAAAATTCGGTTATACTTAATTGTAATTAATTATTTACAATTAAATATATTCGCTATAAATTAATTTTACATAAAATCTTTGTATATTTATTATTATTATTATTTATTTGTCATTGTGGATAGCACCCTTACAAATAGAGTGGCCACACCTCGATATTGTAGTAAATTATTTATAAAATATGTAAATAATTATTTACAATTAAATATATTCGCTATAAATTAATTTTACATAAAATCTTTGTATATTTATTATTATTATTATTTATTTGTCATTGTGGATAGCACCCTTACAAATAGAGTGGCCACACCTCGATATTGTAGTAAATTATTTATAAAATATGTAAATAATTATTTACAATTAAATATATTCGCTATAAATTAATTTTACATAAAATCTTTGTATATTTATTATTATTATTATTTATTTGTCATTGTGGATAGCACCCTTACAAATAGAGTGGCCACACCTCGATATTGTAGTAAATTATTTATAAAATATTTAAAAAAATAAGTAGGCTTAAGTTATAAAGAAGTAAATAAAAATAAAATACGAATCAGCCTAAGGAGAATTTTAAAAATAAAAAAAAAACCGTCCGAAAATATATAAATAAAAATAATCATTTAAATTGCATCATAATAAACTATTTTAAAATTATTTATTTTTTTTATTATAGTATTTTTCATTCTTTTTTTCTATTTGGTTAAAAATTAAAACATGTATTATCTTACATAAAAAAGTAAATAAAAATAATAATAAAATTAATATGCAAGTACAATAGTTGATTATGTGCTCATTACGAATGCTCTGATCCTAAAGATAAATAAAAATGAATATTTTTTTGGGTCGAAAAATTGGAAGATGTTAATAATTCGTTGATCTGGGTTCTAATATATTGGGTAATTTATGGTAGATGGTGTCATCGGCAGCCTTAGTAAATCAGGCCTATGAAACAGGTTTTCTGGCATTTTAAATTTCATATAGTGCATTCCTTAATTGGTTTAATTTTGTGTAGTTTGGTCCGTGATTTTGATGATGTATTTAGTAGAGAGTCTTAGTTTGAACTAGTGTTTTTATGTATTGAAAAGGAATATCTGTTGTTAAATATGGTTGGGTATCGGAATTCACAGTAAATTTGTTAATGTAGGCTGGGTTAAATTTTCACACAATGCTGAAGCTCCTTAATATTTTTTAAATTTTGCTAATACAACAGGCATTGCATTGAGCATTTGAATGAGGGGTCAAGTTCAGATAGTATTTGATATTCATATATTTCTGTTGTCATTTATTTAATGGGGTAACCCAGTTATAAAATATCTAATTATTTATAATATTATATTCAAATCTAATAATATTTAATGTTCATAAAAATATAAATTTTAATCATTTCCAAATGATGAAAAATAAATGGATGGAATAAAAACCGTTATAACAATTATAATCAAAATATAAGAGTATTAGTATGCCACTCAATCATTGGCTTTATACTCAAATTAGTTTTTATTGTTAATTTAATGTAAATATTTTATGAAATACTGCATACGGGCTAGAATCCTGGCTGCCTATGTCAACTGAGGAGTCAAAGCAGGGCAATTCCTGGGTCACTGTACCCTAGCAACAGGTTCAACGAAAGGAATTACTAGCAACAAGTTCCACCCTTCTGCTTTTGTTTTCTCTTACAAATAAGATTCTTTTTTCTTTTGACCTATTTTGTATTTAAGGAAACTTAATAAACAGAAATACTATTATGTTCACAAATAAACTCTCATAACTAGAGACCTTACTTTTCTGCTGTTAAAAAACGAAAAACGTGCAATAAGAAACCCGAAATGTGAAAAATCGAGCAATTAAAACTCGAAATAGTTATAAAACAATCAAATTCTGCCATATTAAGCATTATTGTTTATTTTATAATCTTAATACATAAAAAGGTTTGTTGATCTGGTTTGAATTAAATTAACCTCACTAAATACTCTCGACATTTATACAAACATACATAAAAACTAAACTATTCTGATTAAAAATTGAAATTCTGTGCATAATTGAAGAGCTATGAGTACACATAATAATGAGTTTATATTCTTATTACGAATGATTCGAATTTCTGTTGAGGTGTGAGGTAATTTGATGCCAAGAAACAAAATATGCAATCACTCGAAAATTTGGTCTCTATTTATGACACATAGAATAAATGCACCATAAATAGACATGGCTCCAGTAGTAGGAAATTAAAATTTAAAATATTAAAAATAAATGTCTTGATGGGCTAAAGAGATTGAATTTACCGTAATTTTAAGTTTCAGTTGTTCTGAGATTCTTTTAGCTTAGATCTCGGCGATCAAGGCAGTCTTTGATAGGTTAAGTCTGTCACTAGCAGAAAACTCTGCATGAATTGACGAAATTAAATAATCAAAAAGATTTTGTCTTTCCCTTTTTTATTTATGAAGTTTATATTTAATTTATGATTATCAAGAAATCAAAAGCTATAGATATTATAACCATACAAACATTCTAAAACACTGAAAACATCTTTTGTAATCTAGTCGTTGCTTATTTTTCTGTTCAAGTTTATTGTAACGTCAAAAAAAAAAGATTTTGTCTTTCCCTTTTTTATTTATGAAGTTTATATTTAATTTATGATTATCAAGAAATCAAAAGCTATATATATTATAACCATACAAACGTTCTAAAACACTGAAAACATCTTTTATAATCTAGTCGTTGCTTATTTTTCTGTTCAAGTTTATTGTAACGTCAAAAAATAAGTGTTTACGAAAGTATCATTACCTTGTACACTGTTTCATCTAATTTCCTCTCTAAACATCTCAACGTTATGCACATTCTTACTGAATGTATAGGTCAGGAATCAAATAGATTCTCTACAAACTTTCAAGATATTTTGAAATAAGATCGCTCAACTACAGCACAACTCCTTCAGTTATTAAGAACTATTAATATCGACTGTTTATATCGATTATATATAGTCTAAATTTAATTGTAGTGTGCGTTAGTGGATTCAAAATTACTAAATTTTTTCAATATTTTAATTCATTGTAAATGATCCTAGTGGTCTAAACTCTTTGAACAAATAAATACGTAAAAATCCTTTTCGTTATGAACCCATCAGTTACTCTTCCTTATCTTATTTTATCCCATTTTGATTGCTGTTGCTTGGTATATGGGGGAGGGGAAGTTCACTTGAACTTGAAGGGAAATTAAAACGTCTTATGTATTGCTATATATGATTTATCTTTGGGTTCCCAGGCACACGTGGCTTTATCTCTCATCCCAACTACAAAACTTCCTTAGTTCTTTCCTATTCCAATACCAAAGAAATATCAAACCTATATTATTGGATCCACTCCTTGAAAACAGAACCTCTTATTTAACTTTCCTCCTTTAACCAATCGATATTTATACTCCATCACATAGAACACTTTCTTTGACAAATCCTTTCTTGTCCATCTCTCTTTTTGAAATTCTTTGCCTGCTTCTTAATTTTTTTTCTTCTCAGGGGACTTAGTCCCACAGTAAAGATCATTTTTTTTTTATAAAAAGGTATAGCTAACATTTCAGGAGAAGAAAAAAAAATTAGATTAGAATGTCGAAAAAATAGTTTTGTTAAATTTAGCATTGAAAACCTTTTTAGAGGGAGTTGTTAACTTTTGCACCCTATTTAAATAATGTTTTTTCTATCAAGTCAATATACCAACTTTTGGAAAATTATTATTTAAAAATTAATATAAGTATGTCCCATGTAAATAAGTTGACAGTGTTGATCTATAACATGGTAAGGGAAAATGAATTTTTTTAATTAACTGAATAAGTTTTGAATTTTTATTTATCTAAAAAACAAAAAACTGTACTTTCTGAAATGGATATAATAATTTTTGATTAAAAACTCTTCATTTATCCAGATAATTTAATTATAATGACATTGAAAAAAAAGTATGAACCTGTAATAATTTGTAAAGAAATAGTTGCTGAAGATAACCAGATTCATAGCTTCGTGCGGCAGCAAGTCGACAAAATTATGAAGTAACCTCTTCTGAAACCATCTCTGAAAATTTGCGATCAAGTTGATTCCAGGTAGGATGAAAATGGAATTCAATGAAATGCTCTGAAAGTTTAATATAGAGATATCGTTTATTGTGGCAAAACTTCCGAAAACTCTTTTGTTGGAAGAAGGAAGGGGGATATAATAAAATGAGGGCTTCAATTTCCTCACAGTAATATTTCTTTTTAACTCCTTTTTATTTTTTAAAATTTTTCATTCAATTTTGGCATGATGGATTATTTGCACTAAAAGCTCGTTATTTTGTTAAAAAGAACAGGCTGTCTCATAAGTATTTTGTTACTAATTACTGAAAACGAAACTCATTAGACATCTTAGTTCAAGCATTATGTCAGAATAGTAAGTTTTTCAATTTACAAAAAAAAAATGTATTTTTCTGTTTTATTTACTTTTAACAACTAATTTGAATATTCTTTATATGCAATAACTCTATATAATGTACACTGATGTGTAAAGTTCGATAAACTTTAAATTATAAGCATAAGCTTGAAAATAAGCATTTTCATTTTTAGGATAATAATATAATTTAAGGTTACGTTTCGACCAGTGTCAAAAGTGGATACCCATCCCCGCCTAGGTGTCCACTTTTGACACTGGTACTGACTTCGCTCGGCTTTATTTACCTATTGCAAACAGCCTAACCCGTTGGGACAGCGTTGCCTCTTTTATGCATTTATGTGTATGTATCAATGTATCATATATGTATTATATGTATCAGGAATTATGTATCAAAAGTTAATATAACCTCTTCTTAAAAGTAAAGATTTTGTGACAAATAAAATTTCTGCAGCTAAAACCTAATCAGTTTATTTTAAAATTTAGAATTCCCTTTTTCCAATAGCTGTTAACGATCAACATTTTAAATAAAAAATGATCTTGTTTAATCTCATTTAAATCTAAGCTATCATATTAATTTTGGAATTATGATTTTCCAAAAGTGGAAGTACTTAGTTTTGATAGAAAACTCCTCATATATATAATTTTTCCGAGGAAATAATTTTTAATCCGAGGAAAAGAAGTCGACACAAATTTTGCAATATACGTATTCTAAATTATATACTTCTTTTTTTTTTTAAATAAAACTGTTAAATAAAAAAACAAATTGATATGTAAAAAAATGTTAATTTTCGAAATTTGATAGTTATAAGTAAAAAATTTGAAATATTTAAGGCAATCCACAGAGGTTTCCTACAGGTGTCAACCTATTCTAACCGGTCGAATTTGAACCGGTGCCGCCCAGATCTCACCTACGCCTAACCTCTGAACTACGGATTGCCCAATAAAGTTTGATTTAAGAGAAAATTAAGAATATTGATGATCAATTTGTATTTCAATACTTACGAAACGTATATTAACGTTTTGATGACTTGATTTGAATAATACGCTGTTTTTAATAATAAAATATTGTTTATAAATTTTCTAATTGCTTATTTATAAAGATCAGTTATCTATATTCGGACTCATTAAGTTTTAAATTGAATCCTTTGAGCTGCTAAGAGGGAAGCTTGGGCCATGGCAACAGTTGGCTGGAGCACTAAGCTAAATGGGCTCATATTACCTAGTCACCCTCCCGAAGGGCGGAAGGTCCATTCCTCCCCAGAAAAACGATATTTTTTTTTCTTAAGCAAACTTATTAATGAATTATCCTAAGTGGCTTATAGGCTTTGTTTTTGGAACAGATTAGGAAATAAATTATAAAATATTTTTAACATAAATGATTATTTTATTTTTCGACCCGAAACGTTATATCCAATGAAATTGCAAATATATCTTAATATATCGTGGAATTATATAGTGTATTATTGCGAAATAAAGTAATACAATATGCAGTATAGTTTGGAATTGTGAAAAAATTCAACGAAAATTCAGGATTTCAGGTTCCCTGAGCATAAATAACCCAGTATCGCAAAATGGTTTGTGTTCGTAGAAAAAGAAGTCATTAATTAAATTTCGTTACTGTAGATAGTATCATTTCTTGTTTTTTATTATTTATTTATACCTATTTTATTTAAATTATATAATATTGTTATTTAATTTTGTGACATTGTATAAAAATAACTTTTTAAATTGTTAAATATAAAAGAATATTGTGTGGGACGCCGAAAGCTCCTAAATGAATTAATAAATAATAAGAAAACAAGAAATGAGAATGTCTGTGGTAACAAACATTATTAATGTTAAAAATTTAAACAGTCTACTAACAAAAGATAAAAAAGAAAAGTCGTGCAAAACTGAAATTACATATTTATGGCGGGAATGTTCGCGCAGTATACAAGAACATTTTCAGATTGACAAATAATTGAATTGAAGTGCTACTTTATGTTATCGATTTTACACTTTTTTAGGATTTTTATGTCTTATCCTCATAGAAATAGCTCCACAGGGCTTAAATACCGAATTTTAAAAAAATCGTTCTCTTAAGTACCTTTGATTTTTTTTGGTTTAAAATGGTTTATTATCTCACATTTTTATTACTAATGAACAATGGACAAATATTTTACCAGGTTGAAAACACGTTTCCGACAATCAGAGTAGTAATATAGACGTATTATGTACTGTTGGAAAGCCAATGATTTTAGAAAAAAAAAATATTTAGCACATAATACCGTAGAGTGTAATTAAGAATGACGCATAAATAAATTGCTTATTCTAAGATAGTGGTTGACTCTAACTAGCAAGCGCATGCGCAGTACGTTTCTCCGTTTCGCCAGTTTAATAAATGTTTTCATGTCATCATAGGTATTGAATACTCGTTCTTTTAATCGCATAATCGATATAAGCCTTTCGTTTGATAGAATGACTAATTCCTTAAAAAGTATTCTTCGTATTTGAATATTGATTTGATAACAAATCAAAAAATTTTATAACAAATAATCATTGAGTTAATGGTTAAGAGCAAAATATATATTTTAGTAAACTGTTAGGTGTATTGTTGTATTTCTGCTATACTTTTGCAAAAAAGAAAAAAAAAGTGTGTCAATCGTATGGCTCATTTCGAAAATTAGTACGAAAAAGTATTGTCATAGTGAATAATATAAACCTCTGTTATAAAGTGAATGAGGATTAATTGCAACAAATTAATCTTACAAATGTTGGTAAGTGAACGTTTTATGATGTGCGCCCAATGTCAGATCTTTTGAAACAGAGTTCCCCCAATAGCTGATAAAAAAAACAAAACTAAAAAGTAAAATAATAAAAAGTAAAAGTGATTATAAAATTCATTATATTCAAGTACTTATGCCTTAATATTTTTTTTTAAATACTATTCTTTAATATGAGTGATAAAAAAAGATACATAGTAAACTGAACGGTTAAAAAATAATAATAATGAATGTCAAAGGATGCCAAAAAAAAATATATATTTATATTTATCTAATAAGGAGGGGGGAGCGTGGGAACGCTAATTAAATCGAAAAATATTCGAAACTGTCGAAAGGTATCTTGCCAATGATTCCTAGGAGCCTCCCAAAAAATTGTGTAATTATAACAAGTTTTTATTTTATCGTATTATGCCTTAGCTCGGTTTGAATTTAGAGGTCATTAAACCCAAAATCATTATTTTGTTACTTTGCCGGAAGGCTAAAATGTTGTGAATTTTTTTTTTTATTGCTATTTATGCCGAAAACGAAAATCAACTTTATTTTTCCCCCTAAAAATATATTTGAAGCCACTTTGCTAGATCGATTCAAATTGTTTAATTTTATACTGATTGATTGTCTTAATGTTTAGAATAAGAAAAATATAACCGATCGTAATAATATTTTATCTGGCTAACTTTGCTAGGCTATGACGCGTCAGTTCATAATTTTTTTATTTATGTACCCTTATTATTGCTAGTTACCAAATACATTTTTGTCTAAACTGATCAGAATAAATATTTTTTTATTTCTATTGAAATTTGTATTTAAGGATTTTCAACGATTTCATGAATGAATATTGCTTGCTATTTTCTAGAAGAAAAAAAAATACTGGCCTACTATACTAAAATGAACTATTTATTTTATAATTATGTATGAATTCAAACTCGTTTGACTCAGTCGGCAATATTATTTTCTTATATAAAAACTGAAAACAAAATGGACTGTTATGTAATTAAATCATTGAGCTATAATATGAATACAATATTGAACGATTTTGGTGACTCACTTCGCGAATTAGATTAATAAAATTGTTTTTTGGTGTAACAAAGCTGATGTTAGTTTTCCATATTTCAACAAAACTTTAAATAAGAATTTTAATACCTTTAAAAAACCACCTCGGTGGCTTCAATTTTTTGCAAAATCACAAATTGCAATAAGTTCAACATAACTCCCCCTAATGTACTCCCCAAAGCATAGTGTTAATTTAGTTCCCTATTGAATACACGAATGGGCACAAATAGGACCTTCCAATTTGAACCGGATTTTAAAAAGAAATATTTATTTGAGACTATTCACTTATAAAGGCAAAAAATCTAAAACGTATTGATATAACTTGAAAGATAAGAAATTTAGCCTTCCTGAACAGTCCTAACAGTTTCAACTCTGGATTTGGATAAAATATTAAAATGTAATAAACGTTATTCGTTATGGCGGAATCGTCCGGAAAAACTACCATCAAGTTCTAAAATTTCTTACTTATATTCTGTAAGTGATATTTAAGGGTTTTATATAATGCTAAAAACGAATCTGGCTTGATTTTTTCTTTAAAAAAATATGTTGGCCTGATTTACCCGAAGCGTCTTTTAATTTTTGTAATTATTTACATACTTAAATACTTTATAGTATCTTTTTTCTTACTCTACATGAAAAAACAAATCGATTTGTGTATAATAACATATAAATCTGTACAAGCAAATGTATAAGACGATAATATAAAAACAAAATTGCCGTAATGCATAAAAAATACATTTACTCGGCCTTTAGAGCTAATCGTCAAGATCCCTCGGACACATGTTGAAGATAGAAAACGTGTTTTTCACCCCGTATAACAAAAAAAAAAGGTTCGTAGGAATCAGTGGTGCCACGTCCATAATAACTTCTCTTGAAAATGTTCAAAACAAAAAATAGTTTTGAAAGAAGTAGTTAAAAATAGAAAATACTTAAATTTATTTTCCCGGTCTACAGTGACAAAATCATAGTTTTTTTTTCTTTAATGTCTGATGAACGAGTAATATTAAACTCGATTAAAAGTGTACTCAAATTGGCAAACATATTATGAGCTATTTTAGCCCTCTAATTATTTTTACAAAAAATATCTTCCCGTTGATGCAGGAGTAACTTTATGTACTTATATATATATATGCAGTTTCTATATTGCCATACTTGGCAATTAAGACAAAATGATAGATTAATTGAATTCTTTTCATGCTGTCAAAATTTTCATTTTATATGTTAGATTCACTGATGTGCAACTAATAAAATTATTTAGGTACTCAGATTCGGTTTCATTTTAAATTTAATGAATGTTTTGTTAATTTTCTGCCTTTCCGATGGAGGATTGTGGCGCCTAAAAGCTGGCGCCAGGAGTAGGCCCTATTCCCCCTAACCCCATTCTAATAAGGTCCTGTCCTTTATACTGAACATTATATATATATATATAACTAAATAACCTAGTACCATTGAACATATTTGTGTAAAATCAGTGCTCATCTTCTATTTTTTTTTTTAATCTTACAAATATCAATTTTTTTTTTAATTTCCGGTGGAATGTTTTTAATTTGGATTATTTTGCACTTAACTACACGACAAGGCGCATGTCAGGCACAAGTATTATATAGTGTATTTAGTAGGAAGTACGGATATTTACCGTGGCAGACGCATCTAGTTTCGGACTAAGACATTCTGATATTTTCAATTAGTATGTTTTGTATGGCACGCCAAACTATATGTCTGACGGTGTCGTACGAAGGTGGTAAATTTCGTCCACTTCATTAGTGACACTTTTAAGTTAGTAGTTGTGTGGTTGAAATTTTCAAAACTTTGAATTCCGAAAAACTCATGAAATATACAGGGGATTTCTCCCTTCTGTATAACTTATACAAAAAGAAGTATTGTGACAGTTAAGAGAAAGACCTTTCTTAGAATGATGTTAACGAATATTAATGAATAGATCATATAAGTTATTAATATTATTATTAATAAATTTTGAACTGCGATTTTATATATTCATTTGTGATATCACAAATGAGCATCGTTTATTTATTTATATTTTTATTTTTGAAAACTCTTTCCTAATAATGTTTTTATTTCATACATATTTTTTCATCAAAGAATCGGAGCTTTTCCTCCATCTTTAGGATCAAAAATTTTTTTTTTTATACTTAATAGTTCCATTAACTTATTCTTCATATTTCCGTTCACTTTTATTCATTTGGTTTTCACTCTTTATATTTTTAACTTGTAAAATGTCTCTCACACTGCTTTAAATAGAAGTTGATCAAGAAAATGGAAGAGCTATGAAACCTCGATGAAAAAATATTTATGAAATAAAAAGTATAATTAGGAAGGAGTTTTTACAAATTATTACCACTTTATGAAACTTAAAATATAATGTTGATCCTGAAGATAGGGAAGTAGCACCAAAACGTTTATAAGATATTGTTAGTAAGAGAATTTCTTTAAAAAATGCCTATGATAAGAAGAAAAACCTACTAATGTGAAAAACATTTTGTCATTTTATTTGTGTTGTTTTTATATAAAATTTAATAATTTTTTTTGCTATTCTGTAGTTTAATATAAATCTGCTTTTATTGTCAGATCGTTGACCATGTGCAATATATATATAAGATGGTCCCGGGTGTGGTCAAAATAACTCAAATAGTAAATAATCTATTTATATTGAGCCAACGTTTCGTCCCACTTTGCAGGGCTAAAAAAGATATAAAAAAACTAAAGTAATCTAACAAAGAATGATAATAGATTACATGAAATAAAAGCAAACTAAAGCTAAAATGATACAAAATATGTGAAGATGTACATACAAGTAAACAAACTAAATAAAATAAAATAAAAATAGAATGTAAAGTGAAAAGTGTAAATAAACAAGAATTACAAAAAGTATTAGACAATTAATGGAAACTGAAATACTAATAACTAAGAAAATTAGATAATAGAGGAATATGAAGTATAATTACAGGATTTTCTGTAAATAGAGTAGTAAATATTGAAAATTAAATTATTTTTAAAGGGTTATATAAAATAAAGCTGCCTGCCAGCTATCGAAGATACAGCTTTTTTTTTTTTTTTTTTTTTTTTTTTTTTTACGAAAGAATCGATATCCTTGAAATTCCAATTTTAGGACTCTTTGACAGTAGATAGGGGAAATAGCTTTCGAGAGGGGATGCAGATTACATTTCCGGCTTTATTTATTTTTTTCTTTCAATAGAGTCTTATTCCTCACTGAGATTAAAATTTCCTTCCAGTGTAGAAATGCCTATATTGCAGGAATTTTGTTGTAGTACCCAATAAATCGTAAATTGAATTTATTCATTTTATTATTATTATTTTTTTGTGTTCTATCGCATTTATATCAGGGGAAAGAACAATATTTGGTAATAATTCTAGTGGTGTGTAGACGTGCATAATTCGCAGCCAACTAAATAGAGTAAATGGTTGGTAAATTGTTAGATAACAATTGTTTCACTACTTTATTTGTTGGTTGGAGGATATAAGGACCCATTGGTAGTAGTCAAATAATATTTCAAGGACCCACTGGTAGTTGTCCAATAATATTTCATGAACCCATTGGTAGAAGTCCAATAATATTTCATGGACCCATTGGTAGTAGTCCAATAATATTTCAGACGCCTTGAATGATTATCAGGAATTATACAGGAAGAAAGGTTAGAAACAAGTGGGTTTGATGATTAGGGTCACTAATGGAACGATTGATATCTGGTTCTGGCTAAATCGTCAATATGTGGAACATAAAAGTCATTTTGAATTATAGGATCCTTTGATGATTTGATTAAAAAATTAAGTAGCATTGAGGATTTTACGTTGGAATTCGATGGTGTTAGTGAATTCCAAATAGGTCATTGTTGTAGTCATGTAAATGAACCTTTGTAAATAATTGAAGTTTATTGCACCATGTGTCAAGTAAGTGTATTAATAGTCAGAATCGACGAGCGGTTTCCTAATATGCAGTTCCCTATTTAGTCATTTGTCTAGATGTCCACAAGTTTTATTTAAATTCAAACACTAATGAGATGTTGAAACTTGCAGTACACACCCTAAACAAAAACAATAAAAGCGAAGTTAGATAATAAAAAAGTTCAAACAACGATTAAGTACTAACGATAGGCATATCGAAGATTCCACGAGGTAGAACAAGTAATTATAAAATAAATGAATAGGAAGAAAAAAAATGTAGGCTTTTGTCACCCTCTCTGTGACATGGAGGGTCCATTCTTCGCCATAGGAAATCTCTTCAAGAAATAATGGAAGAGGAGTACAATATAACCAAGAGCGGAGAATGAAGTATGAGTTCACATGCTCTTCAAATACAAAAGATCTGGAACTAGATTGAATTGCTAAATCGGAAAGCTCTTCATAAACCCTTTACTATTTCCAGCTGTCATCTTTGCTTTATTGTTGTCAATCATAATCGAATGGCTTTATTACAATGATCGGATAATTAGATGAATCAGTGCTCAGGCATCGACAGCTATACGAATGTAAAGTTACTTAGCATCTGTTCATTATAGTCTTCTCAACAGATTTATTTCCTCATTGTTGCTGATTCAAAAGATACAGATATAATATCGGTTTCTTTATTATATTGTGATACTAATCAATTTGCTTCTGAGATATATAGTCGTAATGGTTAACTAAATTTACGACGTAACGGGATATTGCTCTAAGAGTTTGCATTCTTTATAAATGTTATATATATAGCCCTCTTCGCTGATGACACTAAGTCTAAGAGACTAACAAAAACAAACAGTGAGTAAACAGAAGCCTTAATATCCACAAAACGATGAACTATGCCACAAACATAGTTTTAACCTGGGGACGTAAGTATAATTCACAATTAACTAAAGCAGAAATATAATCATAAAATATAAAGAAATAAACGACTGTTTAGAGACTGGAAAATCAGAGCAGCCGATTGTGCCCGATTTCAATCAATTGCACACGGATGTTTTAGTAGTTTGTTAAACTGTTGTATTCTTGGCTAGAATAATTTAATATTCATTGTTCGCTGTACGATAAACCCTGAGATAGGTATTTTTATAACAACAGAAAATCAACAATTTATTTTATGCAATTTTCGCCTTCAAGGGTGGTAAGTTAAAGTTGTGAATTGCTCATAGCCTAGCTATTTTCTAAGTACAAATAAAATTTCTCTGTTTACTTCCAGTTTTATAATCAAAGCTGTTTTCGTTTGGTATAAAATTATTTTATTTTATTTGAATTGATTATGTAAAGTAGATATTTCTATCTATAAATCGATGAGTTAATTTTAATTTTAAAATATATAATTAAATTCCTTTTTTTTTTTAATTAGGAACAGTGAAATTCAAAATTCGTCATAATTCATGTTGACTCCTTTAAATTTACCGAAGGAGTAAATTTATATTAAGCTAGTTTTTAAGGGATCTTAAAAATACTTCTATTTATTTTTTAACTTACTCTTTTTATTGTTTTAAATCCCCATTTCCAAGTCCGAAGGTTCTTAAGCCCCGAAATAAGGATTTTCTCTAAAGGTCTTTCTTAGGAAGGTCCCAGCTCTCTTAGGTCCCATGTGTTTGCACAGTTGAGTCTCTTAGTCGTTCCAGCAAACCTAAACTGAAAGCCAAACAGCAACCTGACCTCAATCCCTATGCGGTGAAGTCTCCTCACCTAGTAAACATTATATCAACACGTTTTGTAATCATTATTTCAATCTGTTTTTATAAAACACACTTATCTATATTTTTATTTGTGAACACTGCATCATCTAATCTCAATAAAATATTAAATATATATTCTCAATAAAAATTTATCTATAAAAAAATGTTTTGATTAACAATATTTATTGACGGACACAAAAGAAAAATCGTTTATATTTGAATTACAAATTAACAATATAAAATTTAAAGCATCTTATTTTCAGAATAAGGAATAATGAATAAGTTTTACATTCTTTTTAGAAATCCGTATTCATTTCTTAGCTTATTCTATCTCTAATTTCTACAATAAATATAGACATTTTATATGATTTCTAGAAACTTAAATTTTTTAATACAAAAATTTTCATTTCCTTAATTTGTTGCATTGTAACTCTTTGCCTTGGATCCACGATCTAGCATTTTTAGTTAAAAACCTAAAGAAAAAAACTGGAACTTAACTTTATCAAATTAACTAGCTGCTTACTAACAATTTTAAGACTGCTAGACATTATTGTTAAGTTTGAACTCATATATAGAGTAAGTACTGAATTTCAGTATTTGGCAAAATTTGAAAAACAATTTTTTGTTTTTTAGTTCTTTACGGTTTACGACATACTATTTGATCTAATTAATAAGTTATGGTATTCGATGTAGACTTTAATGCTATTTAATTTTTTATACGACAACTTTTAGGTAGGATAAACCGTTCAGGATTCAGGTGATCACTTTGAGTTTTAGAATCAACAAGAATTGCTTTCCTGTTTTAAGTATCATAAAAATCAATTATTAACATTATTTGCAAATATATTTCTAATGAGCTAAATTTCATGCATCGATGCTGTTACCCAGAAGAATACGTAATTACATGAAGTTTGGGCAAAAGATATTGGAGCTTGCATAGCCTTAGAGATTGGTATTTTTAAAAATACCTTTAACTTTTTGATTTTGTATCTTTGGTCATTCTTCAACGAGGAGCTGAAAAATAAAATGAATATTATCCATTTCCTGAAGAAATTCATTTGGAACAAGAGTTGTAAATTATTTTTGGCTAGGAATATAAGTCTGAAATGTTTTGAATCATATTAATTCTCATTGTTTATTAATAGACCTTTGAAGTTTGTTTTTCAATGCAAGTATCCAAAGGCAAAGTAGTGCATCTCCAAGTTTTTCTAACTTTTTTTTTTGGATTGTAATGGTGTTTTCTATTCTTTTTTTAATGCCAAAACGATGACACATGCCTATTGTCAGTGAATAATGATCCTTCCATTTTATCCCAATCCCTCCAATCCCACAGATATAACCCTCGAAGAATGGTGCCAAAACTGGAGGATTAAAATAAATTCCAATAAATCCCACCAAATCACATTTACCCTTCGTCGTAAACCTTCGTCTTGCCCTACAGTATCTTTTAATAATACCCCACTCATTCCTATTGACCAGATCCGTTACTTAGGACTAAATCTGGACAAACGACTGACATGGAATCCTCATACAAGACTGAAAAGACAGGAAACTGCTCGTCGATTCCGACTATTACAACATTTACTAGACAAACGGTCCAAACTTCCAATCCATTACAAAAGACTGATCTACATGACTATTATAAGGCCTATTTGGACATACGGAGTTGAGCTATGGGGCTCCACTAAACCATCTAATTCCTCTCGAATCCAATCCTTACAATCCAAAATCCTTCGTAAAATCCTTAATGCTCCTTACTTTGTCACAAATCAAATCATCCATCAGGACCTTAATGTTCCCTATGTTGCCGATTTGGCCAGATACCAATCCTTCCATAATAAACTTCCCAACCACCCAAACCTGGCTTCTCCTTCACTTCCTAATAATCCACCTAGACGTTTGAAAAGAAGATAACTTCGAGATCTTCTCCTTTAGAAATGTTTTTGGAGTTCTATCAATGGGTAGATTCTCCACATGTTTTTATCATGTCATAATATCACTTACAGCGAATTTACTTGATGTGTATATATGTATACAGTTGTAAATATCAATAAATAAATTATTAAAAAAATGCCAAAACACCTTGTTGTTTATGTGGCATCAATCATTAAATACGACATCATCTATTGCAAGGAACTTACAATATCCAGTAATAACGAATAATTGAAACTGAGCGTCAAAAGCGTTTAAAACAGTTCAAAATTTTAAATGTTACAGTTCAACAGTTTAAATAGCCGCAACCACTACTCTAATATTATGTTCTCAAAAATTGACACATACCTTAATTTTGTTTTGGAGTAAGTGGAATCGAAAGAGAGTAAGTGGTAAGAATCAACGATGTGTTTTCGCTTGATTCAGAATGAATTTTTCAGAAATGGACATTTGTGTTCCTTAAACATACATTTGTGTTAAATAATGAAGTAATTACAAAAAACACTAGTAAGTTGTATTCATTTTAATGTGTCAACGTTTCGGCCTGAATTGCATGTCCTTTTCAGGGCTATATATAATAAACAAAATAACAAAGATGTTAAAAAACAAAGACTCTAAATCCTTCTTTCCACTTTCATTTTTTTTCTTTATCACATTTTATCTGCATACTATATTCACTTATATTGTCAATTACATTTATATAGCACTTATGTAATGCTAACAAGGTATTGTTAGTTTTATTACTCCTATTGGTCTATATAACTTTGTATAAGTTCTTTAATTAATTACACTATTTCATTATTTATATCAATTTCCTTCTCATTTATCTCTTGATTTTAATGTGAATTTTTATTATTACAATTATTTACTAGTCTTATTTCATATACTGTTCTTATTTTTATTCTAAAATGGTTGCTATCTGGTTTGTACTTAGTACCGAAGAGGGACTTTAGGCCGAAACTTTGGCAGAATTAAATAAGGACTACTTATTAGTGTTTTTCACTCCTGACCGTACTCTCCGACCATCTTCTCATAAAAAAAAAAAATTGAATCGATTAAAGTTTAAAGAAAAAAAAATCAAATAAATGCTTATGAAAATAATATATTATAATATTAAAAAATAAAAGTGAGGGGTGGAGATCTGATAAAAAATTGCTGTGAGTCCTTAAAAAAAAAAACTTTACACAACCTTCCTTTTCGGTCGGAACCTAAACCGAAGATAAAGGAAATTGCTTTAAAAATAATCGTTGAGTGATGAAATGTGATCATATTGACAGCGAGGGGAAGTATTTATCGAAATGGGTTATCTTGAGCCAATATTTGTATGAAACATTTTCCTTAGCCTAGTGGTAAAGCTCTTATCACACTTTACTATGTACTTCGCTGTATACTTGCTAAAGGCATTGACCCCATAGCCTAGTTTTCCTTTTTTATTTTCCGTCGAAAATTAAAGTAAAATTAATTAAATTTAAAACCATTTTAAAAATAATTTGGTGTAAAAAAATGTTTCTAATTCTTAAATCATAGATCATTGTATTTATTTTTCTATTAATCTATTATTGGGACTTAATATAAATTCGTAGGATGGATAACTTAAGCCAGGGGTAAATTTATTTGAATTAATATTAATTGTAATAAAAAATGAATCACCAATAAACGAGTCTTAATTACTACCGAAAAATATACTGATATATATGACAAGATAGTGCTACTACACTGCTACGACAATAAATGTTATAGTAACTTTAATTATCATTCAGTTTATTCCATGGCGATTGCTGGGACAGTTGATATCGTGGCTGTAAAGTGTTAACAGTGTAAACGAATTTTAACGTAACATTAGCTGAACTGTTTTAATATACAATGTCTCGCTATACCTAGGGAGATAGCAATGTCATGACAGTAGCTGATAGTGATCGTAAAATGCACTGCCAGATATTACGCTATGCCTAGTGTGACAGTGGCTGTAAAGTTTTACCGTGTTAATGGACTTTAGCCAAACAGTAGCTGAACTTTCATAACTTAAACTGTCACCTATCACGCTCTACTTAGAGCCACAGTACTGCCATAGCAGTAACTCTCATACACTTTATACCAGTTACACACAAATTTCTTTTAAATTCGCTTCGAAACATTAAGAATGAACTAAAATGTATCAAACAAGCAATTTTTATTTAAAGCTTTAATTTATTCTTATTGAGTATCTTTTTAAATACAAATTCTTTTGGAGCTGTAATTCGTTTGTTCTAAAAATAACATTATGCTGTAACTGTTATTGTGAAATTTATTGAAAATAATAAATAAAGATTTCAGAATCTGCTGAAACAGTTTATTAGGTGGTGGCAGAGTGAAGACCCTTGACTGTAGGTATCCACATTGTATAACTAAACGTAAATTATTTATTAATAATAAATCTTGATAGAGAAACTAACATACACCATCGTGGAAATAATGATCTTAATTAAATATATTTAATGAATGAAAACTTCGAAATTGGGATTTTATACTGTTACTAGACCATTCAAAGGAAAATATTTACTAACTCTTTATAGAAAAGCAGGTCATATTGGTCTCACTTTAGAAGTAGCAGCATTTAACAAAAAAAATAAATAAATAAATAAAAAACGGTGGAAAGCTTAGTGCGTTGCTACAGGGCTTTCAGACATAGGCAAAAATAAAAATTTATTATCAGGACCTAATGGTAGAGAGGACCCGTAGCCCTAATACGGCAAAATTTTCAAAATGGCCAGCGTATATTTTTAGGTTTTTATTGACAATAACTTCTAAAATATTATAACTATCCGTGTGTGGGATTTTTACCTATTAAAACTACCTCGCCGCACCTATTTACCACCCTCCATGGTACCATCGTTAGGCATTGCATCGTGGAGGGGGAGTGGCTGTGTACCACCTCGTTATGTTAGGCTACCTCCTGGCTCTTCTTTTCTTCTCTTCCTTCCGTAGTTGCTTGAGGATCTCAACTTCCAGTCGTTAAGCTGGTATCTATCAATCCTGGAAATCCCGCAGGGATCTATCACTCAGTTTGAACCCAAGTGTAGTTTTTATTATTATTTATTTTTTCTGGTAAGGGAAGTCACACAACAATGTGAGATTTCTACTCACTAAAAATCAATTCCTAATTCTTACTCAATGCCTCGCTGAACTGCTGTCTATCATCACTTCGCGGGGGCTGAAGAGATATATACTTCTTCTCTGGACATATTAACCTCGAGCGATACGCAGGGCACTTCTTCATTGCACATTGATAGCTTTACGGACATAGGACTACTCTTGGCAGTCTTTCGCCCAGATCGGTAGTGTGCACAAAAGTTTGGTACTTTTACAATAGCCAGAAGCTTTCCCTGATTTTCTTGGTCCACCAATATTTGACCTAGTCCTAATTAATTCATTATTCACTTGAGCTGCTCTGGTGCTAAGTAGGTTTAAGTGTTCATGTCAACCGATGTCTGGCGTCAATCTGAATTCCCAGATATCGAATAGATGGCTTAGATAAGATGTCAAACTCTCCAACGGTGAGGCTGAGTATCTCCCACAGCCAATTAATATTGCTTCAGTTTTATAATCAGCGAGCTGGAGGCCTACCGCTGAAAGTCTTTGACTGCCATTTCATATATCCATTACGAATTAAAAGGATTCTTAACGTCCAACGTTATAATAGAGCAGTACTTCTTATCACCTCTTTCCCTTAATGGCTTCCCGAGCAGCTCTGATGACAAATTCTATGGCATCGAGTGTTGTTGTCGATATCAGATAATCCTCAGGCTTCTACACAAAGTCGATCTAGCTCAAAAAAACTAGTCATACGAGACTCAAAAAGTCGTACGAAACTGAATAGGCGGGCGGGTATATGCTGTGATATATTAGGATGTAACAGCAAATTTTTCCATTAAATTGATTGACCAGAAGAGGTTTTTCCAATTTTCTCGAAAATGGCTCTAACAATTTTGATAAAACTCGGCATATCTTTATACAATTAAATGTATTCTCATTGAAATAGTCTGATAAGGTTTAAATGAAATGACTAATTAAAAAAAAATGATCCTCTGAAGTACCTCATTAATTTTTTTTATTTGAAAACGTAAACAGATATATTCTTTGCAATAATAGACAATGGATAAATTCGAAATCAAAACAAGCAGAATTAGAGAATTTTATGAATAAATAAAGGAAATATAGATACATCAGATTCGAACTGGAAAAACCGAGCCCGCCCGATCTTTCTTGATTGCATTACGGCTTTATTTTCTCTTGTTAAAATGTATATTCTTGGCACAAAATTTATGTTCGTTATTCCCTCCTCCGGAGAAACTTTGAAGTAAGAATGTTTATTATAGTAATAGAAAAATGCAAATTTTTTTTCCCTAATTTTCACCTTTCATAATCTTTAATTAATTAATTTATTTTTTTCAAAGATCTAAAAAATAACAATAACTTAAATGCAAACTCATCAATCCTAACCAAACTTAAGGACGTTTGTAAATTGGTAAGTAGAAGCGCACCGTACCAGATTTTTTCAAATAACAAGAAATCATCTTTGTGTGAATTATGAAATACTTAGTTAATGTAATAATATATCAAATACTTTTAGAATTACCAAATATATCCCGATAATTTATTTTAAAATTAATATCGGTAATAAAATACTTTACATACTGTATTTAATTCATAATTTATAAAAGTGCAACCCATTTAAAAAAATTAATATTTTAATTTATTATTCGTTAAATTTGGTATTTATCAATATAGAACGGATGTTGATTAATTCTTCTTCAGTCGCTCTAATGTAATGTAATAAAGTTATATAGTAGTCATTATCATTAATCTTCGGAAGAGGGAGTTTAAATGTGGATTTTTCATAAGGAAATGAGTAACAATATAATTTATAATGTATCTTTATAGAGGGCTATAAATTTGTATTAAAAAAACAACTAAAAAATAAATTAAAAAACTCTTTTTTTATTACTATGATCTTTCATTTTATTATTTTTACTTTTTTTTTTTTTACTATTTCTATATTTTTCTATTTGAAGTGTTGTAATATAATTCAAAAAAATTAAATATGAAGCACTAAGAAAGTGAATTTGGCTGAGGAATGTATCTAACTGTTCTTATTTGTATTTGTTGACAATTACAACAGTTGTGAAGGAATTATTGATTTCGAAATATATCTGTACCCTTCATTCATATCATTTACGTTAAAATTGTTACTATACAATTTTAAAGTGGTCTCGTTCAAATAAATAAATTCTAAGAGTTAGTAAATATTTTTAAAATAGTAAATATGTTTTGACGAATAGTGGTGATGAGAAGTAACTTCATACGAAGTTGACATTGTTTTTGCGTATTTTTATAGGAAAAAAATAAGTTAATCGTTATATTTTGCTGTAGTATATTCCCTTCAAAGTATTTCGAATTATAAATTTCTGACCGTTTCGTATACTACAGTCCTATATAATAAAGGCTCAATACTATAATATAAATCTTCAGTGATATGTACTTTTTTAAAACATTTTTCATTAATATAACCTCAAGAATTTTCTTTCATTTTTAATATAAAACACCGGAATTAGTCCGTTTTTTAAATTAAATTGTACGTTTATAGCCAAGAAAAAAATGTATAATTATTGTACAATTCCAGTGTAGTGATTGCAATGCTGTAACATTTCTCATACAAATGGGAGATAGAGCCCGGTTCGTAGTTCCCCAAGCTGAATGTAAATATTTTAAATAGGAATGATTGTGTTTTTGATATTATTTTATTTTAAGTTTATTTATTGGATAAGAGTGCTACTGATAGCTAGTTTCTTTACATGCCTTTATCACACCATTATGATCAATACATCAAATTTACTAGATGTATTTTTATGTAAATACAGCTGTAAGGGTCAATAAATGTATTTAAAAATGTTTATTTATATTTTTATTACTATCCGTCTTCTATTTCTTATTTTGTGAAATTCCTGTTACCATTGTCTATAAATACAAGAAATAATGTATTATTACATCTTTAAAATAAATAAATAAAAAGTAATTAAGGTTAACTATACAGCTGAGCCTTTTTATCAAACTAATTTTCCCCTCCAAAACAATAATGTGCTATATTTTTATTTATTTATCTCTTCATTTATTCAGAAAAGTATAGCAAATGTGATCCGTCAAGATGGCAACATATATTGGTCGCTACCAATAATGTACCTCAATAATAAACATAATTTTTTTTTAAACCCTCATTATTAATTTTAGTGGGTAGTATTTCCGAAGATTGATATTTCAGAAATATATCCGACCACTAGAAAAGGTTGCTGACCACTGATTTATACTTTTCTCTAATAATTCTTTAAATTGTTATCTCAGTCCCATTCAAGGTTAATTTCCTTTTCTATTTTTCAACAACTGGAAAAAAGATATTCTCTGAACCTTAAATACAAGCTTATACTGACGGCTATGCGGAAGCGGGATGCAGCAATGCGGGCTATGGTCTTAATTCAACGAGTTAGTACTCCTCTCGCCGCACAGTGCATCTATAAAGGGAGAAAATCAAAAGTAGAAATATTTTATAAAAATTGATTATATCTACCATTATGGTCTTGTTTATATTTCTATCTTAGTTGATGTAGTGACCAGACTTTAGAAATTAATTACTTAGGATGAAATCGCTTCATCAGTTACAATTTATTCCTTGTTCCAATCCTTATACCTCTTATCGATAGGAAAAACATTACTAAGCATAAAAGTTAAAGACCAAGGTATGTCTCTTAAAATAATCTGTTAAAATTAGGAAGATTCGATCTTAGTGTATGTGCAACATGCCTTGTTAAGTATGATCAATCAATTTGTAAGGTTCTTACTTTGAGCAAAAATTTTACAGTTCTTTACTTTTTTTTTTTATTGTTGTTGCTTTGGGTATACATTTTGGTTTGTATTATACTTTGGCTCCGTCTTCTTGATAACCAATGTCCAAATGATCCAGCAAGTCTCGAAATGGTTCTGTACATGTATCTGTTATATAGTGAGATTCACGTTGGATTTCTGTTCGGCCTGTCTATAGTAGCAGGGGGTAGTAGTTCTTGTTAGTTTGTCTGACAATGTCATGTCCATTCCTCGTCAGGTTCGCTTCCACAAACACTACACAACTGGTGTTCCACCTTACTGTTTCTCCTATACTTTGTGCTCTAGTAGAAAATTATATTATCTTATTCACAACTTTGATTCCTGAATATTTCCTGAGAACATTTGTGTAGCATTTGTCAACTCTTCTTTACCCAAGTGCTATTGTACTACCTGAGTATTTTGTCTTTTGCTACGTCTCTTTTGATAATTTTTTTGTTATATAAATTAAAGCTCTTGTTCAATAGTTTAGCCTGAAATTACCTTAATTATTTCATACATTCATCGAGTAATGTAAAAAAAAAAATTTATTTTGAACTTATTTATTAGTTTTAACCTATTTATTTGATGTCCACATTACTATCTATTGTTACTTTATTTTAACAAGTTTTTACATTTATTTATTATCACTTTATTTTATTTTATGTGTTTTTACTTAAAGTATCAATTTTTACTGAGTTCATGCATTTAAAAAATAATTTATGTAGTAAACTCAATATTTGTGACAGATCACCGGAAAAGAGGGCCATGAGGTATGCAAAAGTGGGATATAATAGGGGTACTCATGATCTTTAGTTTAACATGTTAAAGCGTGTTAAATAGAAAAACTCATGTTAAATGGACAAAAATTGCCTTCGTTTGCCGTGGTAAAACGAAATAACATGTAACATGGCTGAAAGTCTGCTACTGGGTCTGTTAAATGGAGAATGACGTCACACAATAGACCAGTTGAGCTCGCCACCAGATTTGCTTCTTGTGTCAGGTTAGTTCTTTCGTGTTTGTGCTAGTTATTATTTCATACCCCTGTTATTAAATCACAATGGATAACTTAAATAATACAAGAGAGAAAAAAAATAGAGAGGTATTAGGAGACCGCCTTGTAGTTTTTGTAGCTATTTAAATTGACTTTTACCCGACATGTAACATGCTATATATGCTTGTTAGAAAATTTTTCAAAGAAATTACTGAAATTAAGTGATTTTATTCTTAAACAATACATAAGGTTTGAAAATAGGAGGGTAATGGATTCATTAATACAATAAATGCTAAAAAAGTGGGTTATAGACATAATAACAACTTTTATTAGATATCATTTTTCTTAGAACATAATAATTTTATTCAAAGATGCACAATAAAATATTGAAAATTAGTAACAACCTAAACAAAAACTTTCAATACAGTTGTCAATTAGCTCATTTTCATTCTCTTCTTCACAAGTTTGAAGATCAATAAGACACTCATAAGCTAAACTTTCACACAAATTCCACTTTTCACTCACTCTAGGCATGTTGTAATAAATTGCTTGAATCAAAACTGAAACATAAATCAAATTCGAAGAAACAATAACATGAGGCTCTGGAAGGAAAGGTTATAAAACAGGTTGCTGAAAAAATTCGCTAGGGGCTCTTATGCATTTAACGTTTAATATGATTTTCAAATAGGGCTGCTCACAATCCTATAGTTATAACATTTAACATGGTAAAACATTTTACATTTAACACATCATGAATACCCCTAATGTGAGGATTAAGAAGGAAGAAGAAATAAATAAAAAAATACATTTTTTTTTTTAAATTTCAATAATTATTTATTGATAAATATTACAATTTGCCGTAACGTTGTTGGGCAATAGATAATAGTGATAACTGATCACATTCATGCTAAATTAAATGAATAAAAAATAACCTTAAATAAAATAAGAATAAAATAAATAAATGGGGAAAAATACATTAAAATAAATAAAATCTCTCTCTTAATATATAAAAACAGAAGGATAAAAACCAAACTATGTACATGAAAAGAAAAAATAATATTGATAAATATAAAATAACTTATATAAAATAAGAGTATAATAAATAAATAAATGAAAAAAAACAACATGAAAATAACCAAAACCTCTCTATTCAATATTTATTATAGTAAATAATTAGTTTATTATATAATGTATACTTTTCAAAATGTTATTATAATAATAATTAACGTCCGTAATTAACGAGCACTGTAGATATCAAGTTTTGAACATGTCTATAGTACTAATTGTATGAGTCTATACTAGGATGCGAATTCATAAACGATAGTTTAATAAATACCTGTACGAAATATTTGCCTATTATCCATAAAAAAAAAAAACTAACTTATAAACAATGTCCAGATTTTTATGCAATTGGATATTTTTTTTTTTTGCATGTGTTGCCCAAAAATTGATAAAGGAAAATATCTTTCCTCAGGTTACACATATACCATTAGCCAAATTTTATGCTGCATACTTGAATGATTTCAGTGCAGTAAAATTAAAAATATATAAATTTTTTCTAGCACTAGAATACGTTATTAGACATGTGATGGGTACCGAAAACGGTTAAGCTTTAAGTGGTAAAATACTCGTAAAATTATCTAGAGGTACCAATCTATACTAACCATGGTTGAGGGTCGAGTTTTTATTTCGGGGGACCACTATAGAAATAAAAGTCATCCCTCAGGGATTCGAACCGTCACGAAGCAGTTAAAGTTGATACTCTAACTCTGACGGGTACTAAAGGCCCTGAAATGAGGGAACTCCACCCGGTATATATAATTCAGGTTATACCATTGCGGCGAATAAGATGGGCTCTTAAAGTTTTACGACTTAAAAACGAACGGATCCCTGAAATGTTAACACTGAACCCACGAGTGAACGCCCGAGGGGCAAATCGAAGCGAAGGTGGAAGGATTGCGTCAAGACTGATCTGGTAGATTTCCTTATGGACTGTGGACATCGCGTTTGGTTGTAATGGCACAAAACCTTTGGGTTCGCTAAGCCTTTATATTATAAATTTGTTCTGATCATATTTGTTGATAAAAGAAATTCATATCATAATTATAAAAATAATTTAACGATTGGAGATTAGTTTCTATTTAAACCAAGTTAGCATATGGTAATTAATCGTAATAAAGGACGTGTCATTGACTATTTGTATCGCTTGTTTTCAATTACTATTTAAGTACAACCATTTCTAATATTTCTTCAATTCTAATTGTAAGTTTCTATGTATGCGTAAGTTCATCCAATCACTAACATTTATAATGCATTTGTATACTATTTCTTTGTTTATAATCATTTGTTAAAAAGAAAAAAGTTTTTCATTCGATAATAATTAAAAATCTTTTATTATTCTGATATTATAATCTTTTAAAAGTTTTATATTCATTTCTTTCTTAATTCAGGCATACCATTTATTTTGGCTGCTTTATTGTATATTTGGAGATTATTTTGTTGCATATTTTATATTCTATTACGGTTTTTATATTATTATTATTTTAGATTATTATATGGTATATTGTTAGAGCTTTTACTTCATAGAAATCCGGTCTTTGCTTATAAAAGACAGAAGCGTGCGTGAGTGTAGGAGCCCCTTCCGACTGACGAGGCTGTTGTCAAGGTCTGGTTCTGTGACCTCAACTCACCTCGCCTTTATATCGCTTGAGGCTCATTCTGTCTTGGATTCTTTTTTTAAGACTCATCTTCTACAAACTACTCTCATATTATTCTCCAATGTCCTGTTATAAGGGTTTATTTTATGATTGTCTTTTTAGAATGTAATTGAAAATTTTGGAAGACAGCGCTCCTGCCTTTTTATCTTGTACTAATTCACATAATATTAAGCAAAAGAAAAAAAAAACATTAATTAGGACATTGTCTTATCGATGAATTCAGTTCCACATATGAACAAAAAGGAAGCGGGATAGCTCAGTTGTAAGGCAGTGTGCTATTCCAAGGATCCAGGTTCGAATCAGGCTGTGAACATAATTATTTATTTCGTTAACTGTGAGTCAACCCCGTGGGTTCAGGAGCTCTTCGTTGTCCATCCAGCCTCATAAAATTGGGTACTCTTAATTGGGGAAAATCTGGTGATCGAGTGTAATTCTGACTAAACCAACAGTACTTCCTTACAAAGTACTGTTGATCCTTCATGGGTTGTTGTGGTACAGATTTATTTATTTATTTTTTTTTTACCGTTTTTCTGGGCGGTCAACTTAGGTTACTGAGCCTCTTGTTTTATTAGTAGTTTTAATCTTGATTTTATAGGTAATTGAAAAAGGAAAATGAACAAACTAAGTAAAATTGGTAATCATATTATTATCATTATACTTAATATTATTATCATTGTAACTTGGCATGTAACTAAATGGCTATGCTACCCCTTACTATACATTTCGTATATACGTAAATGAAAGTAAAATCTAACTACTATCAAGAAACTAAAAAACATTTATTTTCTGATTTTGTGAAATAATTTGGCACCGTGTGAGCATCACGCAGAATTTCAATTATCACTCTTTTTCGAGTTGAAATTAATCTTTGCTCGTATCAAAACTTCGTTATTCTATTTAGTAGTGATATTTTACTTTTCTTTATTTTCAAGTATATGTATTTTTTGTTTTAATTTAAGGCCAAAAATTAGGGATGGTTATTATTTTACTTGTAACTAAAAATAAAAGAAATAAAATGAGATATTGTCTTTTCATATCGATTATAAAATATGATAATTAATGTAGATTATGATTGTTTAAGACAATGCTTGATAAGGAATATGATAACGATAATGTATGTTAATAAAAAGTTATGATAATTACTTAGTTACAATTTGTAATATACAAATCTGATTCAACTTTAAAGTAAATAATCTAATACCAATAATAGGTTTTGTAAAAAACTACTACTATTATGTGTACTTACGTCAAAAGTCAAAACATTATTACCAATAACCTAAAAACCATGAAAACAAAAAAAAAATTCATAATTCTTAATAATGATTTTTTATTATATTATCACCAGGAATAAAGAAATTTGTTTATTTGAAATAAAGAAATCAAAGGTACTTTACGGTAATCGTTTTTGAAAATTTGGTATTTTAGCCATCTCAGTCTATTGCTATCAGATTAAGACATATTAAAAACTAATAAATTTTACATTGTTATGACGAGTTTAATTAAAATCGCTGGGCCGTTTTTGAGAAAATGATATAAAAATTTTAAATCCGATAATACATAGTCAAAATTTCAATTGATTTTAGCGAAATGTTGCTAACAAAACATCGCGGCATATGATTACCTTAAACATGAAAAGACGAAAAATTCATTTTCCTTAAGAATTCGTTATGATAGGCATTCAAGTTCCCTTGACCACCTGAGGATATTCAAATTATGTTACGGATTTAAATGGAAAGTTGAATTCTGAAGCGGTTTTGTTCTGTATTCGCAACGCTTGCGCACAAATCTTCTAATAATTTAAAAAATTGTGTGCAGTGTTTCAGACGCTATAGGATCGGAAAGACCATTCCTAAGAAACTTCTTCATAGCTAAGGACTCAAAAATTTTAAAATTTCTAGAAAAAAATGAGGATGTCAATAGATTCTTCTACACCCTGCTGTAATCTCAATAGATATTTATATATTATTTCATTATTTTGGTTTGTTTTATGACGCATCAGCGGTAATGCTTTTATATATATTAAAACACGTAGATATCTTTTATATCTTCTTTTTAGGTAATTAAATAGATCGATTGATATCTAGAATACAGAACATTACCATATACTGTGTGCTCGACGCTGTGGGAATTGACGCCATTAATATTAATATCAAGTAATTAGGATTAATGACATGGTCCACTCCTCATTGTGTAGTCCAACCAGCGATAGCCATCTCCGCATATTTAAAAAAAAATGGAATGTTATGGGTAAAGATATATTATATGTGTACATTAATTAATATTAAAGTGTCTTTGATACAAATATATAGAGGCTACGTTTAGCAATTTTGCATAGTCATGCTCTACAATAAAAAAAAAAAGATTTTAAAACTAATAATTTCTCAACTAACTATTAAAAACTAGATGTACTTAGTATAATTTAAGATTGATAAAAATTAAAATATAACTTACAATTGTGTATTAGAGTGTATTACAAATCTATATATATTATATATAATATATATATAATAGCCTATATATAATATAGGCAGTGGTGTGGCTCCGTGGTAAGGTAAACGAATTGAAAGGACACAATTTGTTCTACATTGCTATGATACAATTAACTCTTAAGGTTTGTGCCTTACATTTAAAAGAACTGAGTTAATTGTATCCACAGCAAATTGTAATAGTTGATAATATTAAATTATACTGTGCGCAAGTAGTTTTTTAAAACAAATAGTTGAAGAAATTATTTGTTCTAAAAACTGTTTTTTTCATTGTAGGGCATGACTATGGAAACAAAGTTGCGAAACGTCTTCTTAATATAGTAGTATTATTGACTCATCCTCATGATCCACAAAAATATTTATGATTGATGGTCACATTTTATTATATGAAATTTTTGGCTTCCAGGGTGGTAAGTGTAAAATTGTGTAATACCCATACACACCATATTTTTCACTTTTTATATGAATTTTCGAGTCTGCATCTTGTTTATGGATATAGTTTATAAATTTTGACATATATGTTATATCGATGGATACTAAAATATCTGTACAATATATATACATGTGAGTTTATAAATAACAAAGTTGCGAAACGTCATCACTAGATACAATAGTTGTTATATTGAATGATCCTCAAGATCCTCAAAAATATATATCATTAACGGCCAAATTATTATATAAAAAATTTTCTTTTCTGGGTGGTAATTGTAAACTTGTATGATACGCACACAGCAACATATTTTCCTTTTTTTTCACTTCTTATATGAATTTTCGTGTCTGCATCTTGTTTATGGATATAGGTTATATATTTGACACTTGTTTTATTTCTATGGATACAAAAATATCTTTACAATGTGTATATACCCGTGTGTTTCTATATAATTGCTAACTGTAAGCAATTGAATGAGACCCTTATCTGTTTATTTATGGTGTAAACTTGCTTTTAAATATCGATTTATAGGAATCAGTTTTAGTCGGGTGTAAATAATTATCTATTTTTAACCGATTCCGTTAGAACTAAATTATTCCTGAAATTCCCGGTATTAGTTAATATATTCAAAACTGGTAACAGACAATGACCTTGATATCTCCATTTATAGAGCACAACTGAAATAGATACCTATCCCTCCTCGGTATACAAACTAGCTACCTCGTAAACCCGTAACCCTAACAATCCTTGATGATTCTCCTTGGCGCCCAAAAAGAAAATCTCCTTATCGTTTCTAGGGTACTTGCGACATGCTCAAAGTACTTTCAACTATTAGGAAAAAAAAATTGAATTATTTTCTTCTTTTTCTTTTATAACATTTCTTAAAGTAAATATTACTTTAAATAATATTTTAAATTGTAAAATTATAAAAAATGATAGTTAATATTTTTTTAAATTTCTTAATAGTTAATTATATTTTACCAGTTTCATCCATCAGGAGCTCAATATTATAAATGTCGCCGATGTGGCCAGAAACAGGTGCGAATCCTACTATGATAATGTTCCTAACCACTTGTTTCTAACCAGGCTTCGTCTTCCTTACCTGACAATCCTCCTAGGCGTCTGAAAAGAAGATTGCCTCGAGAGGTTCTCTAGAAATGTTATTATGGAGTTTTATCAATGAGTAGACTCCCCACATATCGGTTTCATTTCATTGTATAACTAACATCAACTTTACTAGTTGCATATATTTTAAATACAGTTGTAAATATCAATAAATTTTTTAAAAAATTACCGTCGGATTTCCATGGTATACAAATATGTTAATATTCGCGAAAAACATTATCTTCAATTAAAGTAAGATAAAACATCATAGTATATATATATACCAAAAAAAATGTTTTGATTATATTTTGAAATGTGCGTGTTGCAAAGATGTTACAGTGGACAGGGATTTATTTCTCCAAGTTACCATTCAAGCAAACCAGCATTTGCATTGTATGCCAAAATGATTGGGCAATATAGGGTTTGCTGTATTTCTCAATAACTTTAGCATAAAACTAAAAATTAGTTCTGCATTTGTTTTATTAGTTTAATAGATACATTTTTGCATAAATAATCTCGATATATCACCAAAACATAGTTGTTTATTTATTGTCTGAATCTCATGATTTGTATAATATTTACAGATTAGAAAAAATCAATCTATAAAATCGAAAATAAGTATATGCAGTTTTACAAATAACTCATTTTATTCTATAGAATACAAAATATATCACTTGACAACATTATTATTCTAAATTAAAAATAAAAGATGTACAAAAGAACATAAAAATAATCAATTAATATA
>NW_027116175.1:318320-320724 GCF_000696795.3 Halyomorpha halys
ATATAGGCAGTGGTGTGGCTCAGTGGTAAGGTAAACGAATTGAAAGGACACGGGTTCAAAGACAATTATTTATTCTGTAGCTGTGAGTCAACCCTGTGGGTTCAAGAAACCTCCGGAATCAACCCATTCACATGGTATGACATTCCAATACATTCCTTTCTTCAATATGTGTATCTTTAGTAAATATTTGTATTTATTTATTTTTTTCTTAACTTTCTATTAAATAAGTTCTTACTTGGAGGCAATTAATTTCCTTTCTACTCGATTAAATAGTCTCTCTATTTCAATTCATTGTTGTTATCAATCCTGTTTCAATAAAATAATCCTTTCTACGTTACAGACTGTCCTTGACTTGAAGAGGGACTCAAGTGCTTATTCTAAAAATTCTTTCATAGTTCTATTACAATTAATTATTTATTATAGATAATTTTTACTGATTATTTTATCTTTAAATTTTATTATTTATTTGTTAAAATTAAAATCCTTAAGCAGTATTTTATGGTAATTTTTGTGTCAGTTCTATTTATGTAAATTGATAAAAATGAAAATTCTATAATAATAATTTATACTATAACATTATAGTAATTTAATTTACTCTGACTTAAATAACCCCACTTATTCCTGTCAAACAGGGACTACATCTGGATAATCCTCATACAAGACTGAAAAGACAGGAAACTGCTCATCGATTACGACTATTACAATATTTATTAGACAAACGTTCTAAACTTCCAATCCATTACAATAGACTGATCTACATGACTAAAATAAGACCTATCTCGACATACGAAGTTGAGCTTTGGGGCTCTACCAAATTCTTCTCGTATCCAATCCGTACAGTCCAAAATCCTTAATGCTCCCTAATTTGTCACAAATCATGTCATCCTTCAGGACCTCAATGTTCCATATGTTGTCGATTTGGCCAGAACCAGATACCAATCTTTCCATGGGTTTGAGTGGTTAGGGAGTTTATACCCTAATCACTCAAACTCATTAGTTTCTAATCTTGCTTCCTCTTTTATTCCGGACAATCCTCCGAGGCGTCTAAAAAGAAGATGGCCTCGAGATCTTATGTTGTAAAAATGTTTTTAGTGTGCTACCAATGGGTAGTTTCTCTACAAAAAAATATTTATATAACTTCCTAACCCAAACCCGCTTATTTCTAACCTGGCTTCTCCTTCAATACCTGATAATTCTCCTATGCGTCTGAAAAGACGATAGCACCGAAATCTCCTCTAGTTATTGGAGTCATATCAATGGGTAGATTCTCCGCCTGTTTGTATCATGTCATTTCATAACTTATAGCAAATTTACTAATTGTATTTATTTTTATACTGGTTGGCTTGTTCTTTTAGTGATTGCCATCTGAAAATATGACTGTCAAAATCGTTTTATTTTATAATTCTTTGGTTTATTTATTTTTTGTTAAAGTAGGAGAATTTAATGAACGATTTTTATTAATATCCGATATTTTTAATAAATTAATTAAACCAACTCTGAACGTTGGTGATGGATATTTACCCAAAGGCATTCAAAAGACTTAGTGAAGTTTAATTGAAGTGGTAACCGCCAACCGCGTCCAATTTTCCAAGAGGGCCCTGTAAAACAAAACCAAGATTGGAGAGTTCAAGATTAAAGAGCCTCTTGGCTTTCAAATAAGCAATCTATAACCTTCACTAATTAGAATATTTTATCAATATGTAGGAGTAAGTATTAAGATAATTATTATTTGCTCCAACCCCTAATTGTTGAGTTCATGAATGCAGTCATGAAAAACAAAAATATTTTTCAACTATTTATCTATAGCAAACGTTTAGAGCCACATTGCAGGTCTTCATTAGGGGTAAAATAAAAAGATTCAAATCAGGTCATGCTAATTTAAATGTATAAGAAGTGACGAGGTGTTAATAGATGACCGAAGGTTAATATGAGGAGATGATCAATTGGTGTTAGGTACTTTAGGCCTCCATCAGGGCTGAAAAAACAAAACAAAAACGAGATTACAACCATAATAGGGAAATATAAAATAAAAATAAAATAATAATAATAAAAAAAACTTGGAAATATACCTAATAATAAATTAAGTAGAAAGTAGTTGATTTATAATAATAAAAGATAAAACATAATACTATGGAGGTAACATTTTAAAAATAAAATAATACATTTTATCATTTATTCTGAATAATTTTTACCTCTATAATAATCAACTACTTTCTACTTAATTTATTTTTATGTTTATTTCCAAGTTTGTTTATTATGATTTTATTTTTATATTTTTCTGAGTTATGGTCGTAATCTCGCTTTTTTCAGCCTGAAGGTTTGAAATTCAGGTCGAAACGTCAGCTCAAATAAATTAGTTTTGTTTGTTTGTGCATTTTAGCTAACAGCACCACCGACAATATAT
>NW_027116175.1:320809-351147 GCF_000696795.3 Halyomorpha halys
TTCTATTTTATAAGTTCTCCTAATATAAAAACTGACATGGAAATTAACAGGTATAAAATTGGAAGTATAAAAAACGTCTACATAAACAAACTAACTATATCAAATTGTGTGAAAGCTAAAGATGAATACAAACAAATTTATAACACTTATTATTCTATTGGTTAACATTGTTTGCATGACACTACGTATCCTCTTACATTAGGTTTACTTAATATGTATATTTTTATTTTAGCTTGATAATTGATTTTTTTTTCTCTACTGCAGTCCGGACCACCTCCTAATTAACTTACAGTCATTCATGAATATGTAATCATAAAAATATGTTTGTATCATTCTTAACGCGGAAACACATTTCTGTTGTTCCTAAAACTCCTTCTAAACAGCTAAATAATTTGATGAAGTAACGAATTACAGGCGGGAAACTTTATAAAAAGATGTTTTTTTAATACCTTTTCGCACTGTAACTATACGGAACATCCCGAAAGAGAAGTATTTATTTTTTCTTAAATATTACAATCTGCCACAATTTGGGCAATCGATTAATTGTGATAAATGATCACATTCATGCCGAAATTATTAAATAAATAAAATAAGTAAATAAAATATAAATAATAACAAAATTCCTATATGTATTAAAACGGAGAGATAACTAAAATGAACATAATTAAACTATTTACAGGAAGTAGTAAGGAAAAAGTAAAATAAATAAACAAATAAATGGGTCTAATTAAACAAAAATAAAAACAATAGTCAGATTTACACTATTATGTACAATTTTACACTCTTGACTTGAGGATCCCCGAGCCCACTCTATCTCCCAACGCGTGGGGCTCTTTGAGATCCCAGTGCAGCCTTCTCACCGCGTCACTGGTAATAAGCGAGTGGAGGCTGTGCGCTAAAGCCGCCAACACTTGCCACAATTCCAATTGTTGAGTTTATATCATCATAGGTTTCTTGTCCATTGCCATTCTAACCTTCGAGGTGGATTATAGGGATGAGTAGAACTGGATAACTGAAACAAAGGATTAGGATAATTTATATGGAATTTATAGAATTTGATTGATATAAGGTCAAGGACAAAGTAATATGAAGGTCATGGTGTAGTGTTCTTTTGTATACGTTATATGGTGCACTTACTATAGTTCTAAGGATTGGATACGTTTGATGTTCGAAGGTTTAGCTATTCCCCAAATAGTACAAGAGCCATTCTCAGACCAATCTGGACCTAAGGACTTGAACTTTTAGTAAAAGAGCCGAGAAGAAAAAAAAGCAGTTATTTCACCCCAACTTTTGATTACTTAATTGAAAACTAGGTATAATTACTAGTCAAAATTGATGAGTCTGCCAAATATAGGAAGGGGGAATAAAAAATGGTAGCTGTTTCAAACCGTTAAATATAATTAATATTTTATTTGGAGCTCTATATCTTTACAGCTATTGGAACTCTATATCTTACTACCAACAACAATAAAAAATCTAAGAGTGCATCATTGAAAGTAGAGTAAATTTGCTAAAATGTAAGCCCTAATAGAGCTATTGTCATGTTCTCGAGATATAGCATTTTAAAAAGCAACATTTAATATAAATATTGTGCGGAACGTACTGAGAGATCAGTAGTTAGTGAAGGTAGTTTGAAAAATCTATATCTCAAAAACCATTTGATGTACATCTATTAGCATTATGTCTATTAGCACTTAAATAAAAGCTAGTTTAATAAGTTCGAGAACTATTTGACATAAATAGCTCTATTATGGCTTATATTTCAGCAAATTTACTCTTCTTTATATAATTTTCTTTTATATTTTCTAATGTTGTTGGTAGTTTTTAAGATACAGAGCTCCGAATGAAAATTTAATGTTTTTTCAATTTTTGAAATAGGCGAAATTTTGTATTACCCCTACCTATACTTGGCAGACTCATCAACTTTGACCAGTATTTATACCTAGTTTTCATTAAAGTAATCAAAAATTGGGGTGAAATAACTGCTTTTTTTTCTTCTCTGCTCTTGTACGTAAAGTTCAAGTCCTTAGGTCCAGATTGGTCTGAGAATAGTATTATAAATTAGAAGTTTGTTGTTTATTGAGAGATGAGAGGTCATGCTAGTTGGTATAGTAAGCTTAATCGCCTATTGATTTCTTTTCAGTCTAAAATGTTGGTTCCAGGTGAGTCTTTTGTCTAGTATGAATTCGTGATATCGCACTGTGTCAGATCTGGGTGAACGAATGTTATTAAAAATAACATAATAAATAAGGTGGACAGAAGCAAACGGTACATCCTAAAATATAAAAAGTTAATAATCACATAACGGATTAATAATGATAAAAAAAAGCTGAGGGTACTGAAGGTTTAATCACCGTCTACACACTACCCAGTGTAGCTCGTCCTAACTCTTATCCACAAGACCAGTGGACCAGTCTTTGACTCAATCCTCAAGTATAATCCTCAAACGTTTTCATCGTTGTTGGTTAACTTTCTGGGGATCCGTTCGTTAGTAAGTTCTACAACCTTAACCACCGCAATGCTATTACCTGAATTGTATTTACCTGCTGCAGTTTACGCAATTCAACGTTGTGCAGCCTTCCAAATCATCCCTTAAACTACTCCTTCTTTAGCTCCAATATTTTATGCAATTCTTTATTTACAAAGAACATTAAAACTCTTTTCTTGCATCAATATTTACATCCGTAAAGAGATGTAGGAAGGATAATTGTTTTGTAAATTCAAATTTCTAAGTTTCGTCAGAAGACGCGAGCTAAGGAATTTCGAAATGAAAAATAATGAGCATTTCCTGCCTTTAACCTCGCCTATATTTTCTCATAATTTTTTTTTCTAGTTACCGCTGACCCTAAGTACTATTTTTCTATTATGCTACCCCTAAGAAAGTTAACTCTACTTAGTCAAATGTATCTATATCACTAATTGTTGGCATTTTTTTTATCCTTATTTATTCCGAGGCCTATAAGAAATTTAAGAGCTTTAAATTCTGGGCACATTACCCTAACGTATTAACAAGCATGTCGTAATAAACCATAAAACGTCGTGATATAAAAAAAAAACTATTATGGATTATCTCTCTAGGAAGTCTGGTGAGTCAATTCTTTTAAAAATTTTGAGGTTAATCACTTCCATTTTTGAATGAATTATTTATTACTCAGGAGAGTGATGGCTGTGCCAGAGAGAAGAGAAGATGCACAAATGGTTGACATGATTTCCCATATGAAATCATGAGGTTTTTATAGTGTATGAATATGGGACAGTGGTCCCGAAACGTTGTACAAAATCATGAATAAATAATAAATAATTCATTCATAAATGGAAGTGATTAACCTCAAAAAATTTTAAAAGAAAAAAAAGTATTTTATTTTATTTTTTCAATTTTTCATTAAACTGAGATGTAATACTAAGCATGAGTCTGATGTTCTGCTGTAAGAAGGGGCCTTCCGCAGGTATTTTTGATTTTCGATTTTCTCAGTGTCAATATAACACAGGGGTGGGCAACAACTCGATCGCGAGGCCAATCTGGGTTGATCATCGCTCGCTGACAATGTCTGGGTTGGAATTCCTTGTACTATGAACTTTGAAGCGATTGTAGAAGACAGAACTTTCAAGCAATAGTTTCAGACATATTTCATATGAATCAAAAGTTATTAATTATCCATGTTCTTTTAATCCCTCTGGATGTGAGTTTTTTGGCCCTTAAAATAATTATTGTTGTTGTGTTTTACGTAGGTAGATTAGCCGTATATCTATATTTCAGTACGATTTGTATACTATACTATAGATTAGCAAAAATTAAGTCATATTATTCTTTCATGGTACATTTTCTTGGCTCATATAACAAAACAAAAAAAAAAAACGCGAAAGTGAAATATTGTAATCAAATTATCAGCCATACTGGGCAGCTTTATAACAACTTTTTTATATTTACGTACAAATAGTACAACAACCTATTTATTTCAGTTGATTAAAAAATTGAATTGCATTTTAAGTTAGCAAAAATCTTGATGAAATGTCGGAAAATCGAATTTTTTAGGACGTACGCAATGCTTCTATCAAAAGTTGGGTCTGGAAATTTATTTTCTTCTTGAGCCTATATTTTGAAATCTTAATAAGTGATTTACAAAATAAAAAATAGTTTTGAACATATATATCACTTAACCATATACATCATTGGAATGCACTCGATATTGAAACAGTTTATAAACCTAGTATGCATTTCACACCCATTCTTCCTCCTTTGACTACTCCTATGACAAGTCGATCGCGATACCCTTACAAGATAAAAATGAGGTCTTATATACAGGAAAGTTGACCAGCCTTGATCTAACAGTTGATTCAGAGATTGGTATCCCCTGAATACGGAACAACCAAGTTTCTAGTTTCAGTTGAAGTTGAATTGAGTTTCAGGAGTGCTTGCATTTTAATATGATGATCGTCAATGGCACTGATGAATTATGGATGCAATGGGTTTGCTTTTCAGGAAAGATTCCTTGTCTGTTGTACCTTTTTTTCTTTTAGAATTAAGTAATAAAAACTTGAGCAGTTACCGAAGTAACACAAACACTCCCTTTTTTCCTTGTATTCCAAATATTCTTACTGAACCATCGTAGCTTATATCTCTCATTATTTTGTGAGTAGAACAGTACTAAGATAGATTTTAATTACAGAGCGAATAAAAAGGGAAAAAAGAAAAGGGAATTGGAATCAATTATTTAAACCATATTTTGTTGACAAATGGTGAGTAGCAGTGATATGACTAAATCCTAATTTCTCTCATACAACTAGCATATTATTATAAACAAAAATAACTTAAACGCTTTTTTATTTAAAATTGTTTGAAAAATACAATTGTAATAAGCTTACCATTCCCTGGAGATTTATTTATAAAATCACAGATTTTTCAAAATGACCAATATTTATATTTTTAGGTTTGTAGCCTGTCACTGCTAAAGTATTGCAAGTAGCTGAACTATTAACTACTTGATAGTGAATTTAACAAACTTCAATTTGAGATCTAATATAATTCGTTATATTCAATAATTCCCGTGATTTTCCAAAACCAGTATTTTTTTGAAAAATAAGAACAAAAACCAGAAACAAACATTTTGTTAATTTATTTGGGTAAATATCATGAAAACTACTATTGTTGGGAAAAATTCATCATTAACTACTTGTTGGTGTATTTAACGAGCTTCAAATGGAGCCCTGATAGGACTATTTACGTCACGCCTTTTATTGTTTGTATCGTAAATATTGTCTTCACAATATTTTCCTTGGTTCAGTTTTTCTAACTCCATTATTTTTACTAACTAACGAGAGATCAACGCTGTGTAAATTTCTTTTGGCAAATATTATGAACGCGGAAGTAAGTTTGGGAGGATTAAAATCACGACGATTTGGTCGCAGCCAGGTGTGGGGGTCGACCAGATTTGTAGGGTGTTGAAGGATGCTTCAGGGCCCAGAGAAACTCATCACCTTTACGTGGGCAATGCATATGGGAGAAGATCAAGCGGATATTGCTCAGTGAACAAATAGGGATGGATAGGAAGTTCATCCGCTGCAAGCAGATGGTGGAAACCCCTCAGGAGGACGAACGACAAAAAGAGGTGACCATAGCATATTACCAGGGCAAAGCAAATCGCCGTGGAATCCCGGAGAACCTGCACGCGTTAAAGAAAAAGTACTTTTAGTGGGGGATGAAGAAGACTATCACGGAGGTAGTATAAAATTTGTCTACGGACGAAATATGACAGAATCCCGCCAAAAGGGAGAAAAGTGGAAACATACCACACACCGCTCAACGATCTACAGGTTAGTACTTTCACCTGGAGAGGATATAAATGGATAACCTATAATTGATACCTTCAGTAAGATGGCAATGGCGCATCAGGTGAATGAAAATTCGGTGGAACCAATGTTGACAGCTCTACGGTTGTGGTTTCAATTTTACGGAGTTCCAGAGAGCATCGCATTGGACGGAGGCAGAGAATTCGAAATACCAGGATTTGAGTTGAAATGAAGGACCTTGACGTGACATGGCACCTCAACACACCAGGACACCCAAAGAATAGAGGAGGCATAGAGGGGCTTCATGGCACGGTGAGTGACCATCTTCGTTTATGTCATATCGACAAGGGAATGGAATAGGATGTAGCAATACCTAACGCGATAGCAACATATAACCATTCGGTACACACAGTTACGGGGATTTCACCATTTGAGATCCTCTTTGGGCTTCGAGGACACTGGCGGGACTATAAGTGCACGGCAGTGGACTGGGAGGAGATTCATAACAACCATGTTGCTCGAAGAAAGTTATGGGAGAAGGCTCGGAGAAGAATCGAAAAGGAAAAAAAAAACAGGAAGGTGGCGCGGGAGAATTCGAACGTCACAGACAGGACGGGAGCCATCAAAATCGGGGGAACGATCGTCTACCGGAAGTTGGGGTCTAACAGGGGTAAAGAGATACAGCGATACGATGGTCCATTCAGGGTGATAATTATAAGGGAACACAATATTGTTACAGTAGCAAGTATCAGAGAACCCAAAAAGAGGAAAACTGTCTATATTGAAGAATAAAAACTGCAGTGTTTCTCATACTGCCAACCACCATTATATTAGATTACATAAAATTTAGTTATTTATTGTTTATTGTTTTTGATTTTGTAGATAATGTCTTTTTCATTTTATCTTGATCATTTACTGTTAGATTTTTTTAAATTTTATTCTTAGGTTTAAATTATGTAATTAGCATTTATTTCAGGGAGCTTGTGAGTTGTGTGAATGATATGTGTACAGGAATTTATTTTTATGGTAAATAGTTTTTCATTATTGTTTTTGTTTTGTATGTTATTTATTATATTGTATTAGTTTACGAGGATTGTTCGTAAAGTGGTGGGGGGGGGGAAGTTACAGCCTGAGTGTGGAGATCAGTTGATCAAAATGTATATACAGACGAGCTGTTCTCAATAAAAGTAAGTTTTTGAGTAGCAACCGATTTGATCATTTCTCTATCCTTTTTCTCTTTTTTAAGTTTTTGATTTAGCAAACGTATATTTATTTATATACGGGTAGAATACTCAAAAGAAATAAAGTTAAAAGAATTAATATTATTATTAATTTATAGGTTAACAATTTAAAACTTTGTAATTTTTCTTTATTCCTTTAGCCATTGGTTATCCGTATACTTTAGATTACGAGTCTTAATCTAAAGTATATCCGTCGGTATCTTATCTCTCAAAGTGGCTAAGAAATGGTGCAGCTTAATTGTAATGAGTAGCTAAACGCACTGGCAGCGTTCCAACGGGTTTGTCGGGTTTGCTTCCTACAATCAAGGGATTAGGAGAATTAGAGGATAAGAGTAAGGAATGATCCCGGATATTGCAGTCATTAACACGTCCCTAAAACAAATAAAAGTATCATCCAGCTGTGATCTACTTAGTATTTATTGTCGGAAGGATGAATTGTTACTTTATATTACCAGGGTATTTCTCTTTGTGTAACTTACTATCCCGATTTACAACAAATACACATCTTAAAAAAAAAAATTAATTCAGAATATTCTTTGAATAACTCTTATTTGAAACCACTATGAAGCAAAACGAACCCAAAATCAATAAATAATTCTTTAATTTAAAAAGATGTCAAGGCAATGAAGCCTTGATATGACTAGGGATGAGATTTTTATGCTTTTTTTTTTTTTTAGTACTTCTACAAACATCTTTGATCTCATTTTAATTTTTATATACACAATAGAGTCCTAACAGTTCAGTAATTAAGAAAATAAATCATAAAAAATGTTCAAGAGAGACAAAATTTCCTGAAATTAAACAATACATTAAAGGACCCTAGAACGTTTTGAAATAATATTAAGAACTATGTTGTTTCTCTTAAAGCAGATAACGTACATAATTTATTTAATAAATATGTGTATATATGCATGATACACTTATATAGTAATTTATATGAAATAAAAAAAAAAAAAAAAAAAAAAAAAGAGTAGAAATTGACGAACTAACCTAGCAGTGCCTATCACATATTTAATTTGATGTCATTAGTGGATAATTTCAGCTTCGAATTTCAGAATCAGCATATGTATAGAAATCTGTTCAGAAATAAGATGATTGCTTTAGATAACATAAAGAGATCAGAAAATCGTATATTTAATGTAATAGAAAACATTACGATATTTAGAAATATCTATTCTAATATTGATAGTTTTTTTTTTTTTTTCCGGTTTGCTCTACTTACCGTGTTGATCTTTGGCTGCCCAAACCAGCCTTCTCCAAACTTGCCTTTCTTGGGCTAATGCTCTACAATTTTCTGCATCTAGCTCTTTCGCATCTTTGTTGATTCTGTCTATCCATCTGGTTTTTGGCCTCCCGGGTGGTCTTTTGTCTACAAAAGTTTGTACTACACTGGCAGTCATTGTTGTGTAGAGGCGTCCTGATGGATTGCTTCGAGCGACATGTCCAGCCCATCTTATCCTCCTTCCCTTCATATTGTGAAATATTGATTGAACAGCCTCTACAAGCAGTTCACTGTTCTTTTCCTTCATGTGTTAAGGCTCTGATCCCAGAGCTTATCTGTTATTGATAGTATCAGTTTAAATAGAGATATAGACTTAAATAAAAATACAGGGTTCCAAAATATTTATATTTTTGCCGATATATTAAATTACTATTTCGATATGTTTGTAAATTATATGTATATAAATATATATGTATATAATCAATATTTTGGTTTTTCAGGTATTTACATCCCTAACCCAAAGAAGTCAGACCGGGTTTGCTACTTAACCTTTTTAATTTCACTTACCTATATATAGAACATATAGTGTAGAATAACTGCCCTAACGATTTTTATTAAACTCAGTGTATCGATGCAAAAGTAAATTTTCTTTTTATAATTAAAAAGAAATTTTAAAATTGAAAACCGTTCTTATCTCTCCGACAGATTATTTGAAGTAAATTACAACGGCGCTTATTCATCCCTATTCCGTCAGTCTGCTGGTGTACCTCAGGGTAGTATCCTTGGTCCTATCCAATATACAGTTTTCACAGCTGACATTCCAACCCATCCTAACACAATCCTTACATTGTATCCCAAACCCTCCAATCCCACATCACCACCCTTGAAAACGGTGCCAAAACTGGAGGATTAAAATAAATTCCAATAAATCCCATCAAATCACATTTACCCTTCGACGTAAACCCATGACCTCTTCCCCTACAATATCCTTTAATAATACCCCACTTATTCCTGTCGAACAGATCCGTTACTTAAGACTGTGTGATGTGTGATAAGTGTGAATGTGTAAAACATTTTTCATTAAAGTTCAATATAAACATTATTGATTGAAACTGTATGTTAATTGTAAATATTTTTATTTGTAGAACTTGATAATGGGCAGAGGAGCCCGAAACGTTGTTCATTTGTTATAAAGAATAAAGTAGTGGATAAAGAGCATAAATAAATTCCTTAAAAGGAATATAATAAAGTTTTAACAAATAAAACCCTTTGGAACTTTAGTTGTAGGATTGCAACTAATTATTTATATTTAATTTAATGTTTAAAATTTTCTCTGCTTTTTATTGGCTTCTAGAGTGTTAAGTGAACATTGAGCACGGACTGCACCAGATTTGTTTTGTTTCCGATTTTATAACGTTAATTAATATATTTTCTGTAACATTTTCTGATATTTCGTTTTTGATAATATTTCATTCACATTAATAGAAAATAAAATACTTTATTTAAATAAAAGTACTATTGAAACTTTAATTTTTTAAAACGAATTTTAAATTTTAAGAGTTTTGAAACCCGTTTCAGATCGTAAAAATAAAATAAAATAAAAATTTGTTGCTTTTTAATCCTAATTTTGGCGGAACGCAGAGGAATAGGCTTAACACCAATACACTAATAAATTTCAGAGCGGAGACCTGAATTCCAGGACACGATATCCAAGCCGTTTGAATCAATTCGAAGTCTCCGCTTCAGTGACTATTCCACAGATGAGCAATTATCGACCAAAGGGCCCATACCAACCCGTGTTCGCTCCGCAATACGGCACTCCTGTAGTATCAAAACTGTTTTATCTTCATACAAACACATTTGATGAGAGGCAAAGTGTGAGCTGTAAAGTTAGTAATTCAAGCAGCAATAATTTTACAAATCAACACTTCTATAATTACATAGTTCTCTAGATAACAATTAAATTCAGATTCATGTTGGTGAAAATTGGTATTTGCTTATTAAACATCTGGTGTGGTTAAGCATCACTGCGCATCACTTTTCACTTACCTTCCGACTTTGAATTTAAAATGATTCTCGTTCCTTTCAGAACGGATAGTTCTATATTATTCCCTATGATAATACATTTCCGTACTGATTTTCCAAATGAGCCTTTCATTCATCATATTGACAAATTTAAATCAAAAAAGGTTCTCACTAAAGTACTTTTAGTAACATTGCTTGGAGCTAAATTTTATCATTTTTCTTTTTCAATATATTTTTTTTAAATACTTATTTATTGCTATTTAAAACTGTACATTATAATACATTTAGTAAATCTGATCCAAGTTAAATTGGAGTGTTACAGGCGGGTAGAGAAACTACCCATTGGTAGGACTCTAATGAGATTTTACATTAGCTAGTCTCGAGGACATCTTCTTTTCAGGCGCCTCGGAGGATTGTCAGGAATGGAAGAGGATGCAAGGTTAGAAACTAGGGGTTTGAGTGGTTAGGGATTTCATAATGGAAGGAGTGATACCTGGTTCGGGCTAGATCGGATACATAGGGAACATTAAGGTCTTTATGTATGATTTTATTTGTGACAAAGTAAGGTTTTCAATATATGAATTCGAAAGTTAACAAAAAATCTAATTTTCGCTATTAATTTGAATTTTATTGAATGAATATTTAAAATACAAAAAAAATGATTTTATGGATGTAACTGAAAGGCTCATATATAGGTTAAATACAATTAAAAAGTCATTATTTAATAACTATATCAAACTCATGTTGGAACATTCCTTATTTTTTCCGTCATTCTCAATTACCTTCAACAACTTTCTATGTTAAATATTATTATTTCTAAAATAGTTGGCATTCCAACGATATACAATACGTCTATATCACTACTCTCATTTTTGAAAATGTATTTTTAACCTTAAAAAAAGATTTTTCTCTTCAGTTAATTATCAAATCCTTTCATAGTTTATATGTTTCAATTTTTCACTACTAGCAAACATGAGAAATGATTAATTATTTCGAACAAACAAAATTAAATGTACTATTTTAATGACGATTAGACCTATCTGGTATTAAATAATATTTAATTGTACATTGATTCACCAAGTTTAAATTAATTAGTTAGAGCCATTTTTCTCAAAAATCTTCAAAAGAAAAGAGTAAAAGTGATTATAAGTGACACTCCCGATTGGTCGATTCAACAAAAAAGTTGCTATATCATCCCAGGATAAACTTGTCCAAAGTATGTAATTTTATTTTCGTACGAGTTTTTGTTTTTGAACAAACACACAGAAGTGGAAGATGGACCCACTTTATGATTTCCAATGTATCAACATGGATATCCCGGAAAAGCGGAGAGGTAGATTATCACCTCGCACAACTGCTTACATGGCGTGGTTGCTTCAGGGCCTACTTATCCCGCTTCAAGCTGGAGGACGGATTATCGTGTGATCCCTCCCAACGAGTGACTCCGTGGAGGAGACAGTGGAATATTTGTTCTTCCATTATCCAGCTTTTGCCCAAGAAAAAGAAGAGACATAGTCCTGGACATGAAACTAGGCAAGAGATCAGTTCCAGAAAACTTAGTCGCCTAGATGACGAGTAGATAGGAAATAAGGAGTACTGACTATGCAGCTCAGAGGACAAGAGTGGAAAAGAAGAAGCCAGGCACTGGCCTAGCTTAAATAAGATGTACTAAGAAGCTGTAGGCAGATAGCCCTTCTGACCAGTTCCGCGGGATGGTAAAGAAGAATTGGGAGGTATTTTTTTAGTGAGTAGGAATCTCACACAATGTTGTGTAATTTCTTATTTGCTGCATTTCATCTAATGAAAAAAAAAATTTCCCTATCCACAAAAAAAACAGACCAATTTACAGAAGACCGATATTTCCGTCAATCACTCCAAATCGAAATTTTTCACGAACACAATACTTTGGCTTAATTATAGCTAAAAAGATTTTGAGAGCATGCCACTTTTCATTTGTTTTACATATAATGATATTTCAAATTAAGCTTTTGTACATCCCCAAAATTGTTTCAACTTTATGTGACAATAGGCTCTAGATTGTTAAATTTCACGACTAATTTTGACACAAAATTTTCTTTTTTAAATTTATAATTTAGAGTTTACTTTCGTCGTAAAATATTTAATCGATGCATTTTGTTTTATTTAATTTTACATTGAAGGAACAAAAACAACTGAGGCATATTGTTCATTGTTTTGATGAATGTATCTAAAAAAAGATTTAGATGAAAACCGCAGGAAACGAAGGGACGAAAATGTAAACATTTCGTTGAAAATTATATAAATTCATTAACTAGGTACAAGACGAGTTGGTAGCTACTGTGGGCCGTACGAGCGAATGATACACGCTACTTTTTTTCATGCAATTTTCCAAGTGAAAATACAATTTTGTAAGTGAAAATCCAATTTTTTAACTCTCAAATCCCTCTAAATAAGTTATCACTCAAAATTAGGCCAATTCAGGCATCATCATGACTGAAAATAAGATCACCTAAATATAGACTGAAGATAGCGCATCTCAAATTAACATTCTATAAAAAGACCCATATAAATACATATAGAGTTTAATACTTCAATGATAATGTTGTCGATGATAACAATCACAAACCGATAAAGTGCGCTCTAAGACTTTATTACCTATATCTGGGCTACGAATAAGTGAACGCTTGATTCAAAGCTATTTGCAAGGATATTTTAAACATCGAAATTTATAAGAAAAAAAAAGAAAGAAAACATAACTTTATCAGAAAGGTAGAAATTCTCATCTCTCTTGTGTGTGCTATACGTCGGATTAGCATGTTTCTTTAATGCTCTCGCACTGTTCCATTCCCTACGAAGGTGCTTTGGAAAATTTATTGCCGAGAGTATTTGTCTGATGTATTTTCATTTTACTTTTTTTAAGAAGTTTTCGCTCTTATTAAAAAAAAAAGGTTAAATAAGTTAAGTACGAACGTTTTGTTATATCAGTTTTTGTTATGGTTATTTAAATGATTATTATTGTTACTATTATTAATTACAATATAGCATTATAATAATCACAATAATAATTATAACAATAATTGTTATTGTTACTATTAGTTAATTTTTTATAAGTTTAGAAATATTTTAACTTCGCAACTTTTTAAAAATATTTTTTTAGAAATATTTTAACCTGCAATATTTGCTATACTGCAGTCCTTGTACTATTTAAGTTCAGGTTCCTTTTTTTTTTTTTTTTTTTGTTTTTTCCCATAGGATAATATTTAAAATACTTTTCAGCTGGCTAATTCGTCAAATTTGCCAACTGTTGCTCAGGAATTTGAATGACTGAATTTATTTACTCATGAATGATTGGGAATTTCATGGAAATTACAAAAGGCAAAAAAAAAAATGTATGAACTAATTTTATAAGTAAATCTTTAACAAATTATTTTTTAAATATTGTATTTTATAATTTTACTCGAATCTATTTTTTTAAATGATTATTTCACCAAATATAGTTTTTCGTGATGAAATAAACATTTATAATATTAATTTATCATGTTCCCAACAAGAAGTTACTTTGAGTTTATTTTAGACAACCAAGAGTAAAGATAGTCATTACGACGGCTGTTGTACAGTTGATGGCAGTAAAGTGTTGCAGTTTTTACGTGATTGTAACTTCGTTGCATGAAACCTATCATGCCAAACCTAGTTTAACAATACTGTCATACTTTAGCAGTTGGTTTGACAAATGCGTTGTAGAGTGTACTTCCTGTACTTTACATTAATTTTCAACTTTATATAAGAAATGTAGTTCTTTTGGAAATAATTGTTTTGCATTTTTGTGAAATACTGTGTTTCAAAAATAATGAAATATATAATCAGATAATTATTTCAGAAATGAATTTTAAAAATCTATAGCTTTATTTAAACGAATGATTATTTCAAGAGATAAATTCAGGTAGTTATTTGATCCATATTATTTCATCAGGAAATGATTATTTCGGTAATAATTGTTTTGTAAAATAACCATTCAAATTATTTGATAAATAAATTATTTATTTATATAAACAGTTCCAAGTTTGTCTAGTTTTTATATGAAGCTTCCCTTTAGGTCTGATGCCTAATCGGTGTCAGTTGTCAAATACGCCATTCTTATCAGTTAGCCTGATAACGCAACTTAATTAATATCTTTTGAACCGATGATCGTAAAGAACTTTGGTTTTAACCAGAAAATTTTGTAAGTGTTCATATTGATAAAAACATGCATATACCTTATTTCTGTGGCATAGCGACCCACATTTGAGGTATTTGACCTAAAAAGCTAGCCAAAACTATTTACCGTCATTTATATGTCTTAAAATAACTTTGGTTGTATTTGCGAAAAACATAGGGAGTGGGTAGCTGAGTAGTAAGGCACTGTGCTATTATCTCCGAGGACCCGGCTGTGGCAAATAATTATTTTCTGTGTTACTGCTGGCGTAAGCACCGGGGAGCCCTCCCTTTACCCCTTAATTGGGTAAAAATCTGGTGGTCAAGCGTGATTCTGATCAAATCACATTATTGCCACAACCTTCGGTCTTGTAACAGTACTTCCTTACAATGTACTGCATTCCTGACCCTTAAATGGTTGTAGTGGTTCGGAATTAATTTTTTTTTTTTAATTTATGAAAAATATAATATTTTTTAAACGTAATTTTAGGTACTTAAGTGCTTAAAATAATGTTTATATTGTGTCAATTATTAAACATCTAAACTTATTGAAGGAAACGTTTACTTAATTATAAAAATTTTAGATATATCCTGTTTTAACAAAAATAAAATAACAATTCTTACAACTCAATTCAGTGTACTCTGATATATTGTAGATATAATTTTCGTTGAATGTATTATCGTTTTCATAAAACCTTATGTATTAACATCTTCACCTATTATATACGATTAGGATTACAAATCAATTCTCGATTTAAATAAATTATTTTTAATTATCGATAAATTTTATCAAAACATTTGCTACATGTATTTTTGTCATTGGTATTCCGATAGCGTTCTTTTGGGACATCGACTATTAAACTTAATCTTTTTTAAACTCTATTTTATTTTCTTCTCCTATATCTCATTTTACCTCACTCATTATCTGCCATTTCTTTATAGTAGTATTCAAGGAAACATTTAATATAAATCATAAAATTTGATTTAGAAATATAAGCGTCTTAAAGATTATTTCTTTTGATTTTGAAATATTGATAATATCTTTAGATGTGGGTATACAAATGTAACATCTTTGACTACTATCATAGTCAAAAGTATGATTACAGTATGTATAATGTATAATATTAAACGAGGTGTAGGCAGTTTTAGTCAACCTTCTCCGCTAGCCACCCTGATGAAGACCTGAAACTCAGGCCGAAACGTTGCCATAAATAAATGTTTTCTTGTTTATTTATGTTGTTCCTTTTCTGACCGCACCCCCGACCATCTTCTCCAATCGATAATATTAAACATATGATTGTCAAATGGGTTCGATGGTCGCCCAGTTGGATTTTTATGAACAATGATTTCGAAAATACCCTGAAGCAAATTCTTAAAAATATATATTTTTAAATATCTTCTTTCTTATGAGCGGCAGGCCACCTTTTCTTTATTTGTGTTTTCTAAAATGAAAATTTATTTTTAAAATCTAGCTTTTGGCAAATGTTTATGTTGCTTGAAGGGCCTGAAACAAAATACAACACATTTTGTAGAACATTAAAAATGAAAACTGACATTTATTGTTTGATAATAAATTTTTATTTTTATTGTATTTGATTATAAAAAATAATCATAAAATCGGCTACTGTTTTTCAATATTAAAACCACATTAGTTATTCCTATCTAATAGAAATGGACACAGGGAAACGCGAAGAAGCATAACAAAAAGATCTTTGTTCATAGAAGTAGAGTAGATAGGTATTGAAATTTGCTTTAACTCTATATTAGTAAGCTAATATGTTTAAAAAAGGTCATAAGCTACAGAAAAATCCTTGATGGTAATCAGCAATGGTAGCAGAAACTAGAAACTCTAAGGCAGTAAGAAGGAGGGCTAACCAGAAGTAACTCGAACGAGCGAGAGGGAAAACTTGATCTTCCGTGATCTTCTTTGAAGCCCATCGTCGCACGACCTGTCTGTTTCAGGCTGTATTCAATACTCCAAAGATCTGACTACTCAATTAAAACATAAAATATGACTGGAAGTTAAGAAAAAACAAAATTACTTATTGTCAGCTTTTCAGGTTAAATACTCCACTGTACGTCCGAGACATATGCCAGTATGCTGCCGCATCCCCTCTCCCACTAATATGATATTACTGTAAACATACAGTTTCAATAATTTAATAATTGATTCAAAGCACTGGATCCCAAAAACAATCAATTCATAAATATTACTTAATATGTTTCATTATTTGTCTATTAATTACGATTAATAACTTTTTAAAAAAAAAAATGTATTCAGTACCTCAATGCGATGATGAATTTGTTAATTGTAAACCTATAATACATTATCAGTATGATAAATTCTAATATATGGATACTAAGAAGTATACTTTAGTCAATTTATATATCAGAGCACATCAATTATACAGTAAATTTTAAAACGGATAAAAGGAATTGGAACCAACATTATGCAGAGATTTTAAGTAAAATAAATTTCTGAAAAATATGAGAAATTTATTTTTACTATTTACAATTAATTTTATTATGAATTTAAATAATTAAAGTAATAAGTCTGACATGACTGAGTGTGTGGAAGGTTATAGATAGTTTGTTTATCTAATCGTGGATAGTGTAGTTTTAATCTAAAATTATTTTTTTTAAAAATTAATGAAGTTTTAAAAAAATAGGTAACCAGGCATAAGCTTAGGTAAGCGTACTAATAATTAATTTGATTTTCTATTATTTGACTTTTTCATTGGGTGATTTTGACTTGTAATTGATGACCTGGGAAAAATAGCCTGTAAAACATTTTTTAAATTTTGATTTGAGGTATGAATTTATATAAGGTATAGTATATTATTAATAATAATGTTTTTTTAAAATTGTCACAAATGAATTCATAATAGGCTGTTAAATGTTTAAATAGTCCTTGAGAATGGCCGATTTGGCCGAAACGTTGAACTGCTGATATAGTAAAGAGTGTTGAGACCTAACAAGGATTTATCTAATAGATAAATACCAGTCTCAAGAATTTGAATAAATTATATATAAAATACAGATGTTTTTCTATTTTATTATAAACTAGTTTATTATACATTAAAGCATAATCATAATTACCAATTTCATTTTTAATGATCACCTAACTGAATGCAAGTTATAAAAGTCCGATAAACTTTGAGAATAAAATTTCTGTTTTATGAAAATATGAAGACCTGAAACTCAGGTCGAAACGTCGGGATAAAATAAATAAATATGGTTTTGTTTATTTATGTCGTTCTTTGCTGACCGCACCCCCCGACAAACTTCTTCAAGCATTAATCTACGGTTAACTATCTACACCTCATTGAAAATATAAATGTGTCTATAACTATAGATTTTTGCAGTTGGAACAAAAGACATAAAGTCCTTAAACAAAAATAGTATTGCTCCTTGTTATGTAAATTCTTTTATAAACAAATATTAAATAAAATTTTATCCATTTTAATCTAATTTTTAACCACTTTCCTTTCCATCAATATATTTTTATGTTCAAATATGCTGAAATCGATATTTTTCCATTTATATTTTATATTCTATTTTTTCATAAATGACTCAATGAGTTATCATAAAAAATAAAAATAAATAATTGTAAACTTTAGATATTTTGAAGAAAATCAATTAATAACATAAAAATATATTGTATTATAAAACGTTAAATGTTGTAGAGACATAAAACATTTTTGTAATTTAAAAAAAAATACACGTGAGAATTATTAAAATCTACTATATTTTATAATGGATAGTTTTTCCACAAAACTGCATCGTGTATTTGTAGCATAATCAACATCAGATTTACTGGTATATCTATGTACAGTTATAAATTTCTAGGAAGATGGTATTAATCGTGTAAAAAGCACCTTTAGAATTATATGTTGTTTTTTAATGCCACCACTTATACTAATTTTCTTCTTTATTTTCAATTAATTAGCAAATTAATTGAAGATGAAAAGGTTGTGAAGGTTAGTAGTTACTTTACTTAAATTATCTTCAATAAATTAAAAACATATGGCTGTGTAAAAATACATTTCGACACTTACTGATGACACAAACAGCTTATCATATTCAGCTATATTTGACTTTAAAATCGATCGTTAGTTTCAACAAGGCCAAGCAACAAGTCGCACCCACATTCAAAATATTGTCACTACTTTATAGTACAAGAGCCCAAGAGGAGAAAAAAGGCAGTTATTGCACCCCAATTTTTTATTACTTAATTGAAAATTAGGTACAATTACTAGTCAAAATTGATGAGTCTGCCAAGTATAGGCAGGAGGAATAAAAATGGTGGCTGTTTCAAAACGTTAAAAATATTTTTTTTTTTCGGAGCTCTATATCTTTTCAACTACTAATAACAATAGAAAATATAAGAAAGGATCATTTAAAGTAGTGTAACTTTGCTAAAATGTAAGACCTAATAGAGCTATGTACGTTAAATGTTTCTCGAGATAAAGCTTTTTAAAAAGCAACATTTCATAAAAATGTTGTATAGAACGTACTAACAGATCAGTAGTTAGTGAATTTATTTTGAAAAATCTGTATCTCAAAAACCATTTGAGGTACAGTTATCTATTAGCACTCAAATCAAAGCTATTTTAATGAGCTATGAGTGTTGGCTGACATATGTGCGTCTTATGGGTCTGGAGATATATTTTTTCACAAATCCAACATTTTATACGAACAACTAGGAATCAACATTTTGTGAGTTTATTTTGTCAAATATCATTAAAACTACTACTCCTACAAAGATAAACATTATAAACTATTTTATAGTAAATTAGTAGCTTTAATTTGAGTGTTGGCAGACATCTGCACGTCCAGTGGTTTCTGAAATAAGGTTTTTCATACATCAAACTTGAGGGTACGTTTCTGTGAGTGGATTCCACTCTTTGGTTCTATTCCCGATTCATCTACCTATCTCTACTAGAGACCATTCGTGAAAAATAAAGATAATGGAGCAATCTGCTTTGTCCACTCCATGTGGTTACTGCTATAGTCCCATCTTTCATTTTATCTGCTCGACTAAGCCAAAAAGCGTGTCCTGATCTTAATGACCCGGAAACCTATAGGGCTGTTTCCATCCCCACTTTTTCTATTGGAGGGGAAGATTCTTCACATTTCCGAATATAAGCTCTGCCCATTTTTATTTTTACAGGAACCTTATCGCAATACTAAAATGAACCAACTACCCAAAACTCCAATAACTTGAGGTTTTCGCGATGTTTCCATAATATTTTTTTTTTTTGTCCCTTTTTAAACCATTCCTTAATTGTTGAGAATTATCCTATAGGTTACCTCGCTACCTAAACAGAGTGGGAAGGACAAGTTTTCTTTCCGTGAGGGTGCCATTAAATGAAAATCAAACCACCTAGGCCGTAATCGAACCAGCGCCCTTGCAGCTTCCAGGTTGCTAAGGTGCCATGTTCTAATATTATGGCTATTTGAAACATAGCAAAATGAAAACATTAATAAAAGACAGTGTTGTGAGCTCTGCGTCTCGATAGCCTTATTAGTCCTCTGACTGGTCCAAGTATTCACTATTCTCGAGTTTATTGTACTCTGAAAGCGACTATCAAACTGTCTATTAGTTTTCAAATTTGACAAAGTTGAGACATTGGAGAATATTCGAAGTTGATAAAGTGTTCATGGAACTAGGGTAGTCAGCATTGTGTTTGCTACTTAATTAATACCCGCTACTCATTTTGGTCTGCCGTTGTCTGAAAGCGTTTCTCCGACTCTCCCACTTTGACAAAGTAATTCATTTTAGAATTTTAGAAATTGCCTGGCTTCTGAATTATGATAGCTCAATATTAATATGAATGCATTTTTCTAGTGAAATAGCAAGGCTTCTTTGATTATGAGAATCATAGTTTGAATTAATCGTTCGATTATTGTACAGTGTAGATTGTCCACCGTTTCTACTTCTACTTTACTTTCCTAAATATAAAATAATTAATGAATTTTCTGAGTTTCGGAATTCGGATTTTCAATGAAAATACATTTTAATGGACTCCCGAGACCAAATAACCAATTCTTAAATATTTAACGTTGGTGTATACACTAAAGGTTCTTAAACTTGGTGAAAAGTTAAATGTTACAACTTTTCCGTTAAAATTGACTTACTGAAACTGTCACTATTTATCTTCGATTTTTTACTTTTGTAATTTTCTCTTAAATGGCTATAACGGTTTTGATTACTATACATCACTGCCGTCAAAGTTTGCCCTTGGCCTGACGAATTACTTTTCTCTATCTGTTCCGATTTTGTGACGCTCAGTCAATCGGTGAGCGTCTTTGCCTACCTCCTCTATCCTTCTGTTTCTTGATCTTCCACTTTTCGAGTCTCGTGCCATCCGCGCGACTCCAGACATCGCTGTCTCACTACTAGTTGACAGTATTCTCATTATTGAGAGGACTATCAATTTCTGCATTGCTTCGTATTCGTCATTCTCCTGACTCTTACATGCCTCAGGAAATTCACCTTAAGCGTTTTTTTTAAATAACATTGAGGAAATTCTCTTTTTGTTGCCCTCAGTCACCACGTTTTGGAACCAACACTAGTCTACAATTTTTATTGAACTCGTACTAAAGTACAATTGAAAGGTTGAAAATTGATTGTTTCCTTTAAAATCCTTTCAATTCTGTTTATTAAAATGAATTAATATAAATTTATCATTTTTAGCGGTAATACACAATAGATAAATATAAACAGTGAAATAATTATAAATAACTAAAGGAGAAAACACAATTATAACACTGTTTTTATCTAACATATAGAAATATAGCAAGCGCAAGCGCGAGTTTATCTGTCTACTTCGTTAAAGAAGTGGTCTAATTTCAAATGAGTAATGATATCAACTCAAGGGGGTGATAAATGAAAGTTATGTGATGCACGCACCACACCAGCTTTATTGAGTTCATGAGACTTTTTTAAGAGCAATCCACAGAGAATGTGATATTTGATTAGTTTTCAATAGGCGACCAACCTATTCTAACTATGGTGGGGGGTCAAGTTCTTCATTTTGTGGGACCGCCACATACTGAAAAAAATGAACGCTCCAGGCCGGCCGGATCCGAACCGGCTCCGCCCACTGATGTCAGTACGATAGTCCTAATGTCAACCTTATGAGGTACGGCAGGCCCACGTATATTCCATCTTTAAAAATTCAAATTTTTGATTTAGATTTTACGAAATAACAGTTTTCATCTATATAAAATATTCATTTCTACTGAAAGAAAAAGTTTTATGTAATTTGATCAACTATTTGATGGTTCTTTTACACAAAGTTATCTTTTTAACAAATTTATGTATTAGGCATTCCACTAAAAGATAAAAAAGGAAAAATATTTAAATCTGGATGTAATATTAGTAATAATATTGGTTGTAGTAATATAGATATTAAATATAACGTTGAAAGGCTGAGGTTTCAGTAAAATTAATATCTGCCTTATTAAGTCGTAAAAGTTAATAGACTAGTGAAATTCTGAATATATTTGAATAAATAAACTGAATTCATAAATAAATGTTTTCCTTTTTACGTGGTGACTTTAAATGCACTCTTCATCAGAACGATATGTTTTAACTAGAAATTATTTGTTTTTATATATACTGCACAAAGTTAGTAGAGAAAGATATTAGAGTAGTTTTGTATCAATTAACTTACTTTAGGACTATTTAAACTTACGTGTACTTCAATTAAAATAGAATCAAAGTCTGAAATTTTTATTTTTTAGGCTTTTTAAGATCTCAAAAGTATTTATTATTAACGTTTGCTCTCTGTTATTATTATTATTATTTGGCCGGATCAAGTCAGTTGAAACCTGAGTGATTTCATACTGATATTCAATTTTGATGGGGACAAAAATTTTTAACTCACATTTTTGTTTGTTCTCAAGGAAGATTTTGTTTTGAAAATTAATATCTCGAGTACCATTCCTATGATTCAACCGTTTTCTTTTCCTTTTTTTTTTTTTTTTTAATTTAGGATCAAAGGAATATAAATAATTTCGTTGAGAGGACGCTGTTATAGGAGTAAAAAGATTCCCTCAGCTGTTAACCGAAAAAAGGACGGTAAGGAATTTAATTTCTTATCCGGCCTCACCATTTCATTAAGTAGCATAAAATTTTCAAATGGAATAGCTTTTGTTTTTTCCCTTCATTGTACTGCGGCTACAATACCAACTTGCCTTTATTCTCCTCTCATTACAACCCCCGCCTTCTATTGACAAAAAAGCCTTTTGTGCTTTTCAAATAACTGTTATGCAACACCTGACCTGTTAATGAGTTTCGAAGGAGAAAAATAAATAAAAACATCACAGGATTCTAATTACCCTGAAAATGTCTGTTAACGCTTTAGATAAACCGTTTACGGTTTACCATTATGATGAATTTTTTAATCTGCGAATTTTTGTATTTTATATCACAAACGGGTCGTAAAAAAGTTTACTTTAAATCATCAAACAATACCGTTATTTTTGCTTGATCGGTTGAACAAATATTAATTATAATATTTATTGATATGGTCATAAAAATTTATCGAATAGTAGCCTATAACATTATATATTTTTTATTTGGAAGTTTATTATTTTTTATCTCATTTATATATTTGTTTCAACATTAATGACGTACCGGGTTTGGTTATTATTTTATTTTTACCTTCAAACAATTACCCTATAAGAAAAAGTTTCCTTTTCTTTTTTCTGATGTCTCATGTAATCTAGTATGTACCATGGATTTATGATCGAGTTTTATGATAAGTTTAATTGTAAAATGGTATTGATGATACAGGTTCATACTCTTCATCTTACCAAATTGACAAAAAAAAAGAACTTTACAGAAAAAAAGCCATAATTTTCACAAAACAAAGACCTATACTACGCTCCTACTTAGGTTTAAATGATAGTCACTTTTGCTAAATCCCTAAAGTACTAAAGAGTCACAATAGAAAACAAACCGTTATCCAACCAGCATATTAATATAAAATTGGAAACGCAAGGAAAATGATTTACAAAGTATTTCCATATTTTTATAAACATAATAATTATCCCTCACAAATAGATTGATAATATATAAACCAGTACTAAGACCTATCATAACACATGACCTGCCCCATATGCGGTTTTACTAATTTAATCAACATACGAAAACATATATTTAAAAAAAAAACAACTTAGAAATGTTGGAACTATTCATATTGCAAGACTAGCATAGGGAGACTAATTGAAATCAAGCAAAGCAATATTGAAATCAATATTAGACATGTGTCCGAGGATTCTAGCCACTGTGCCCTAGAATCCCTAGGAGAAAAATAATATTGTACATAATTTTAGATTTTTTTTTTTACACTATCGTATGTCACCTTTGATTTACATGTATTTAATATTTGTTATATATCAATTGATTTTGTTTTTCTCGTGTAGATTAATACCAAAGGACTGTTCTAGTGTTTAAAAATTTACAAAAAAAAGTAGCTTCCAGTAAATTAAATTAACAAAATTGTGTTAAATCAAGCCAGATTCTTAGCGTCTTTGGAAACCCTTAAATATGAACTTTTTATGCAAACAGAAACAAGTAGGGATATGCAGTTGAGTGTTTGTAACTCCTTCAAAAACCTTGGATATAAATGAACATGAATAATAAAAAAAAAGAAATTTTGTGCTCAAACTTTTCGACTTACGATGTAATTAATTTACACGAGTTTTTAAAGCGTTTTAATACACACAACAGTACAAACTGTACCTTCGGAAACAAATTAGAACGGGAGATATGAAAAAAAGAGGTTCTAGAATTTTTTTCTTGATTTTAACCTTTTTTTATCTCATACTTTTTTTTTTTAAATTTATTTAATGTAGTTTACATCTGTATAAAATAATAAATACAATAAGTAATTTTTATCCCATATAAAAGTAATAATTCTAAAAGAAATTTACATGGGCTGAAAGAGCAGAAATTCAGGTTTCCAATAGTTATAGTGACCTTGGATTTAGATAACATGTGAAGAGTTATGAATTTATTTCGTGAGCAAGATACCTCGGCAAAAAAAATCCTCCGAAAGTCAGGTTTATAAATTTATAATTTTTGATTACTATGAAAATTCGTATTCAAAAGTTTTCAAGCATGCTAAGAATAAATCTTAGTTTAAAAATTTGCCTAAACAAAATTTTGTTGATCTACTTTACTAGAAGCTCCTCTTTTTGTAATTTGTGAGACACTAAAGCTCATTTAGCACAATCTTTTGTTCTTATACTACACGAAAAACCATATACAACCTAATTTGTTTTTCTAATATTCTCTATGATATTTTTTTTCTCGACTCCTAGAGCGCATTGGCTAAAACCCTTGGACACGGGTCTAATATTGTTCGACCTAGTATAACCAAAAAAGTTGTATTGAAATCTGTGATCCCAGGTACGTAAGATGTATTCTGAATTAAATTTGGACATCTTGTATGAATACATTAACTCATAATTTCTTTTTTAATGTTTCCCTAGCTTTTTAAAAAGTTGCCCTTTACTAACTAAAATTGGATGTTGTTAAAAATAATGACCCGTAGATATAACATAAGCGGACTAACAATACGCTGCAATAAAAATCATCAATAACTATCTACGTTTTACTTTACGTCAAAACTGTTTTGAATTTTTTTTCTTTTAGCATATTTTTACTAAAAATGTAAAACATGAAAGAAAAATGAATTGTATTAATGTAGTATTCGGAAGCAATAATAATAATAATTGTGTGTTTTATATAATATTTGTAAATTAAAAACTTTTATATATTTAAAAAATCAAATAGATTGTTTTAAAACAATTTTATTATGCAATTGTGGCAATTCACATTCATTTGTAAATTATTGTGCTTAAAAACGATTTTTTTTAAAGTGAGATTGGTACTTTAATTAATTAAAAATAGAATTAATATTTTTAGTATTAATCAATTAATATAGAACACTTTCCACTTAAAATTTTATAAATTGACTGGAGAAGATGATCGGGGGGTGCGGTCAGCAAAGAAACAACATAAATAAACAAAAAAATATTTATTTATGCCGAAGTTTCGATCTGATTTTCAGGTCTTCATCAGGGCTATAAAAACAAAAATACAACAACCATCATTTAGAGAGAAATGTAATTCTTTTTTATAATGTTATTCTTTTAATAAAAGAAATGTATTCTTTTTTGTAATCATTTCTCTCTAAATGACTGTTGTTGTCTTTTTGTTTTTATAGCCCTGATGAAGAACTGAAAATCGGGTCGAAACGTCGGCATAAATAAATATTTTTTTGTTTATTTGCGTTGTTCCTTTGCTGACCGCACCCCCCGATCATCTTCTCCAATCAGTAATCTACAGTCAACTATCTACACCTCATTAAAATTTTATAGTATTTCAAATTGATTTTCTAACTTTTGGCCACGAAATCGGAGATTTTGAACCACAGCAGTGTTTAGGTGTACTTCCTCTTTCAAGCAAATACCCCTACAAATATAACTATACAACAATAAAAACATATGATTACAAACTTTAAATATCATTAGATGATGAAATATTTTATATAATCTCCTACATAAATTTATTCTTTTTTTTAATAATTATATCTTTGTTCTAACCACACATGTATAAATCATTTCCCCTAATATCCTAAAAAAAAAGAAAATTAAAACATAAATTTAATTAAAAGGGAACAACCTATTTTGATGGTGTCGCAGTGTATCATATAGGATTGATTTATGATTGCATTAATTCTCATCTTTCTTTTTTTTCTTCCTTACTTTCTCTCTATTCTCTTTTCATCCCTTTCTAATATATTAATACATTTTTCATATCTAACTGAATGTACTTTTTCGTTAAGTATATTAGGAATTAATGTTGATATCATTTTATATATAATTGATGATTGATGTCTGCATAGTAGTCTTTGAATTAATTCAATTTGTTCTGAAATAGACTGAAGTATTTATATATATATATCATGCAAATTACTTTTTTTATACCTGATTTTTTTTATTTCGTTCCTTTCACTATCCGAGATTTGTTTTGTCCTCAAAGCCAAATTATTACTTCTTATTTTACTCGGACGAGTAAAAGCTGTATATTTTTATTTTCATTTTAAAATTATTTCTATATTTTTAACTTTCGTATCCAATTTTTTTCTTTTCCAAAGTTTCGCCAATGTACAACTCGCATTTACTACACTTTATTATGTAATGTGCATGACTTTTACCCGTTTTCTTTATTATGTATTTCGTATTCCTTCAATATTTTTTTAGTTCGTTATCATGTTCCCGCTTTATGTTCAAACTCCACTAGTAGTTTTGTTATGTCCTCGATTGATTCTGTTACGTTATTCAATTTATAAAATTGTATTATGTTATTTTCTATTGTTTTAAGCTCATTTTAGTTTTTATTCACATCCTTAATCTTTTTTTTTCCCTCAATGTCTTTTTTTTTACAGTCTGTGTAATAATATGTAATAATCTACTATTTTTTTATATACTTTTTTTAATATTTTACGTTTTACCCTTATTTTTTATTTCCTCTATTTTTTTTAATTAACTGTCCGTATTCATTGTATTATTGGTAAGATTATTATCGTAAGTTTTATTAATTACACTTATAGGATAATATTTCTCTTCCAATATTTCATAAATATATAATTATTCATGATTAATTAAAAAAATATAGTATAATTATAGTTTTATTTTATATTTTAACGTTTTTAGGCCACATAAATCGATTATCATAATCCTTAAGCCTGGTTAAACTTTTATTTATTTAATAATTAAACAAGTAAAAAGCAGGCTGCTGAAGAAAAACGTAATTGAAAATAAACGTAAACGCATATCATTAAACTGCACTAACGAACCGCTGCAATTTAATCCAGTTAAATCGCATTTTTTTTAATAAACCATAAGCCTTTGATTATTTTATTTTTAATGTTATTGTCCCTTCAATTTCACCATAGTACAAATTTAAATATTTTAGTAAGTATAAAGTAGAACAAATCAACTTTCACAGCTTACAATAACATTTGTTTTCTGTTTTGAACTATAGTGACTTTAAACATCATGTTTTATAAATGTGTTTTAATAAATATCATCTTATTAATATCGTTGTTTATAAGTATAATTTTGAAGTAAAATATATTAGATGGTAGAGTTATTTTGAGACTTTCTGCTATACCACAGTTCCGTGTTATGTTTTTCAAAATTTTATTCTGTACATATTCTTTTGTAGTATTGACAAAATTGTTTTACTTAGATAGATTAAAAAAAACTTTTTCAGTCGGTATGGTGTAATCTAATACCTCTAATATGTGTAAAATTATAATTGTATTATTTCTGTTAATAGTAGTATTATGTTCCATACAAAAATATGTGCCAAGAAGAATATTTATAAATGAACTTATCCCGGTTTAATTAAGATATTGCTTGTTGTTTGAATGTTACAAAGAAGCTGGATATAACAGTAGTTACATATTAAATTATAAACTAATGGAGCATGGCTAATTTCGTGGTTGACAACTCTGCAACTTATCCCGGGTTGCTGGAACCTCACAGCGCGGCCTTTGTGAATATATAACTTAGCCTATTGTTAACCCTTTGGATTCCGGCCTTGTTTATATCTCCGCCACCATTATTAATGCTTCCTCCCCAGTTTATAGACAGAGGTCGAGGGACGCCTAAATTATTCTGGAGGCAGTTGGAGCCCCGTCCGGTAACGCACGGCTCCGCCCGAGACCTGTTAATGATCCACTTAAAATATATGTGTAGATGTTTACCCCCGGTTGGGGACTAGTGGTATCTTACCCACCGCCTGTTTGCTTTGCCAGTGAGTCAATAAACCTCGGTTCCAAATGGACCTCCGCACAGTGCATCGGATATATTGGCCGGAAATCTATTTACTATGAATTCTCATATTAACCGCCGTTCTAATTATGACTATATCCCATAAAAACGGTTGGGAATGGGATATATTCTGGTCAGTATTGTTTACGTACATAGAACAGCATAGTTTATCAAATTGTACGTATTCACTAGCCCTTTTCACGAGGAAAAGATCTCAGCCAACTTTTCATTATGGTAATTTTGCCTTATGTATATATAACTGTGAAAGTCGTACCTCAACGCAGCTGAACTATATTCAAAACCTGAGTGTACACCAACAAGAAAATCCAAAAAGCACCTAACGATTAACAATGTCTTAAAATCTTTCCTCAAATTTAAAGTTTAGTATTAAATTAATAACAATTTAGATGCGTGCAATATAATCTCACTTTTAAATATTTGTAACTCTAATATGAAATTTTAAGATAACTATTTTAGCTATTAATTTCAATGATTTATGTTTTTTTTTTCAATGAGAAGAGATGCACTCGGAACGAGAAATAAATTGTAATTGATGAAGCGATTTCCTCAGAAGGAAAGAATTTCAGAAGTTTGGTCATTATAATAACTCACAAAGAAAAGCAAACACACTAGCGGATCCAGTAGGGAGTGCCTCCCCAGGAGAGTAACAAAAATTCTTCAACGACTAGTTTACCCCTTCGAGAACTCTGGCATTAGAAGATATGTTTCCTTCTTCTCTATAATTCATATGAAATGTAAGCGATATTATGCTCATTCCTGAAAGCAATATTATTAAGAAATTCTATTCAACAGACACTATTGGTAAAGCTGCATACTTTATAATTATTATGTTTAAGTAATAGTCTACTTAAGATATAATTACGTTGCCGCACTGGAAAATTACGCTTTAGTTTTACGGTCAAGATTCAGCTATTTACTAACTTATATTAACCCTGAATCGCAACGTTTCAGACCTCATATTTAGGTCTTACATGACCGGATGTCTTGGGCAGACTACAACGTTTTATTAGAAACCCGCTGGTCTCAATACTTTGAGGTATAAAAATTGGAAATTGGTTGAGCCGTTTCATAAACAAAAAAAAGTTGCATATTCAGATAAGGACTAAATATATTTGGAACATTTTGTTTTTTCAATAGTTTGAGTTCAAATTATTCTGAACACTCAAAAATACAGCTGAGTAATTTAAGAAATAAAACTTATGAATTAGACGAGCCATGATCTCAAAAAGTTGGTACATGCTTACATACTGAAGAACTAACCACATTTGATTTGATAATTTTTAAATATCTTGAGCTCAAATCGTTTAAAAACATTCACGAGGTCTCATTTAGTAATATGAACGATAAAACTTTAAAATGAAATTAATAAGTTATGGTGCTCTGTTTATTTTATTTATTTATTTCCTTCCCTTGCGTTGTATGCATCGGGCTTCCGTACTACAATGCTATAAAGTTCGAAGTGTTTGCTGAAATAATTTCTATCACGTTCTAGGCCTTTCAGCTCACTTATTGGTTCGACACCACCTTCGGGATCCACAAGGCAGTGGGTCGGGAATTCAATTAACACTACAAGGTTTTATCTCTGTTCCCCTTTTATCACGCAGAGTTTACTCGTAGTTGGCAATCAACGCGTTAACAGTACAATAAACAAGTGCAATATAACTGCTCAAGTGAAACTTCTTTCAAAACACTAAAAGTGTTCGCTAGATATATTAAAAGAAATAAATGTTTCACTGCCTTAGTGTAATCGTTTGCTTCATCTCGGTAGGTGCTAGCTACAGATTAATCTCTCGTTTAGAGGAAGAAGGATCACCTGGCCTTAACTTCCATGAACTGTTTAAAGATTAATGAGCACTTTAGTAAAAATTAGTTACACAATTAGCGAGGTTGACCCGAAAAGGAAAAAAAAAAATCTCCGAGAAAACCATTAATTCCCTTCTGTTGATTAAGTGCTTCTCCTATCGTGACAAAAAAAAAGTGATTCAGATTATTTTTGTATAGTATAATAT